>NW_027364861.1:0-167050 GCF_046119375.1 Phyllobates terribilis
TACTGCAGCTAAAAATTACATTTGGTTTACAATGCATTTTGCCAGATATGTTGTCACTTGTCAAAGCTAAGAATTTTACATGCTGGGTTTTTTTATGGCACATTTAGCACTGATAAGTTGTCACACTCTTGCTTAATATGTTAACATTCTGTCTGTAAACTGTATATGCATAGCTACCTTTTTGAAGCAATATTGAGATTTACTTAAGAACGTGGGGCCCAATAAATACCATCAATGGTGCCCAGTCCAAGAGATGGTGGATCCTATAGGTAAACACCACCTCATCATGCACTAAAACTTACTAAAAAAAAAAAAGATGTGAAGTTCACACATATAGAAAATGGACATTTTGTGAATACATATTACACGTATTGTAAAATAGATAGAGCTCATATGTAGAGTTTGTTTGATAAACTTTCCTACTACTTTGTCTAAATTAGAAGCAAATTGGTTGAACATTACTTCTACCTAAAATGGCAGAAAACGCACCTATCTTGGTGATGGACAGGACAGCTAGAGGGGATATGGAGGAGGCTGTTATTTTTTTTTTAATAGGTGTACTTTCACCAATTTGCTGATAATTCATTGAAAGTAGATGATCGGTACAATTGCTGCCAATGCATTTTTTAAAGCTGTATTGTCATGAGTCAAATTTGATCATGTTAGGTTCTTGCATAGGTCCTATAGCATTGATAAGTTTCCACCCTCTTTCCTACATACACACATCTCTCCTGCATACACACAACTCTACTACTATCACACACGCAATTTTCCGAAATACACACACAACTCTCCTCCATACACAAACACAGTTCTAACACATATAGCTTTTCTACAGCTTTGAAGTATGCACTCACACCTCTGTTACATACACGCACTGTTTTGCTACATACTTGTACACAGCTTTCTTACATACACCAACAGCTCTCTTATATACTCATGCAGCTCCACACACACAAACACTTATATATATATATATATATATATATATATATATATGTACACTCATCCATCGTATACATTACCACATCTTGAAATTCCTTCCAGGAATGTGACTGATCACATGACCTGAAAGGTTCAATGGCTAATCAACAACTTTGTTTGATTGGGACCCTATCCATGCCACCTCACATATCAGGAGTGTCGTTCTTCTTTTCATAAAGAGGTCCAAGGGCTAGTCTTGCAGAAGTTTTTTCAGCTACACAGGATGCGCAACATCCGTGCAAGTCCTGGTGACTTTCTCCCCTGCACTGCACCGATCAGATAGATCAGTGTGGGGCAGGAGAAAGGAGAACAGTTCTTTCAGTGATCATGAAGGATGCTGTCAGTGTTTTCCTCCATCAGAATAAGCAGCCTCTAGACTGTAAGAAACACACACATTTTAACATCATTTTGATTGTCTAAAATTTACTGCAGCTAAAAATTACATTTGGTTTACAATGCATTTTGCCAGATATGTTGTCACTTGTCAAAGCTAAGAATTTTACATGCTGGGTTTTTTTATGGCACATTTAGCACTGATAAGTTGTCACACTCTTGCTTAATATGTTAACATTCTGTCTGTAAACTGTATATGCATAGCTACCTTTTTGAAGCAATATTGAGATTTACTTAAGAACGTGGGGCCCAATAAATACCATCAATGGTGCCCAGTCCAAGAGATGGTGGATCCTATAGGTAAACACCACCTCATCATGCACTAAAACTTACTAAAAAAAAAAAAGATGTGAAGTTCACACATATAGAAAATGGACATTTTGTGAATACATATTACACGTATTGTAAAATAGATAGAGCTCATATGTAGAGTTTGTTTGATAAACTTTCCTACTACTTTGTCTAAATTAGAAGCAAATTGGTTGAACATTACTTCTACCTAAAATGGCAGAAAACGCACCTATCTTGGTGATGGACAGGACAGCTAGAGGGGATATGGAGGAGGCTGTTATTTTTTTTTTAATAGGTGTACTTTCACCAATTTGCTGATAATTCATTGAAAGTAGATGATCGGTACAATTGCTGCCAATGCATTTTTTAAAGCTGTATTGTCATGAGTCAAATTTGATCATGTTAGGTTCTTGCATAGGTCCTATAGCATTGATAAGTTTCCACCCTCTTTCCTACATACACACATCTCTCCTGCATACACACAACTCTACTACTATCACACACGCAATTTTCCGAAATACACACACAACTCTCCTCCATACACAAACACAGTTCTAACACATATAGCTTTTCTACAGCTTTGAAGTATGCACTCACACCTCTGTTACATACACGCACTGTTTTGCTACATACTTGTACACAGCTTTCTTACATACACCAACAGCTCTCTTATATACTCATGCAGCTCCACACACACAAACACTTATATATATATATATATATATATATATGTACACTCATCCATCGTATACATTACCACATCTTGAAATTCCTTCCAGGAATGTGACTGATCACATGACCTGAAAGGTTCAATGGCTAATCAACAACTTTGTTTGATTGGGACCCTATCCATGCCACCTCACATATCAGGAGTGTCGTTCTTCTTTTCATAAAGAGGTCCAAGGGCTAGTCTTGCAGAAGTTTTTTCAGCTACACAGGATGCGCAACATCCGTGCAAGTCCTGGTGACTTTCTCCCCTGCACTGCACCGATCAGATAGATCAGTGTGGGGCAGGAGAAAGGAGAACAGTTCTTTCAGTGATCATGAAGGATGCTGTCAGCGTTTTCCTCCATCAGAATAAGCTGCCTCTAGACTGTCAGAAACACACACATTTTAGCATCATTTTGATTGTCTAAAATATACTGCAGCTAAAAATTACATTTGGTTTACAATGCATTTTGCCAGGTATGTTGTCACTTGTCAAAGTTAAGAATTTTACCATGCTGGGTTTTTTTTATGGCACATTTAGCACTGATAAGTTGTCACACTCTTGCTTAATGTGTTAACATTCTGTCTGTAAACTGTATATGCAAAACTACATTTTTGAAGCAATATTGAGATTTACTTAAGAATGTGAGGCCCAATAAATACCATCAATGGTGCCCAGTCCAAGAGATGGTGGATCCTATAGGTAAACACCACCTCATCATGCACTAAAACTTACTAAAAAAAAAAGATTTGAAGTTCACACATATAGAAAATGGACATTTTGTGAATACACATTACATGTAATGTAAAATAGATAGAGCTCATATGTAGAGTTTGTTTGATAAACCTTCCTGCTACTTTGTCTAAATTAGAAGCAAATTGGTTGAACATTACTTCTACCTAAAATGGCAGAAAATGCACCTATCTTGGTGATGGACAGGACAGCTAGAGGGGATATGGAGGAGGCTGTTATTTTTTTTTTAATAGGTGTACTTCACCAATTTGCTGATAATTCATTGAAAGTAGATGATCGGTACAATTGATGCCAATGCATTTTTTAAAGCTGTATTGTCATGAGTCAAATTTGATCATGTTAGGTTCTTGCATAGGTCCTATAGCATTGATAAGTTTCCACCCTCTTTCCTACATACACACATCTCTCCTGCATACACATACATCTCTCCTGCATACACACAACTCTACTACTATCACACACGCAGTTTTCCTAAATACACACACAACTCTCCTCCATACACAAACACAGTTCTGAAACATATAGCTTTTATACAGCTTTGAAGTATGCACTCACACATCTGTTACATACACTCACTGTTATGCTTCATACTTGTACACAGCTTTCTTACATACACCAACAGCTCTCTTATATACTCATGCAGCTCCACACGCACACAAACACTTATATATATATATATATATATATCCTACTAATATTATAAATGCGAAAGTTTGTCAGTATTTATGTTTGTTACTCTTTCACGAAAAAACTACTGGACGGATTTGCATGAAACTTTACAGTAATATAGATTATACATCGGAATAACATATAGGCTGCAATTTGTAATGATTTTATGTAATTTTGGTCGTAATATAACGATACATGTCAATTAAGTCGGAAAAAAATCTGGCCTCTGAGAGCTCTCTTATATACACACATACACAGGTGATATTTAAATGGCTGATTTACAGCAGTCAGAAGAGATTGATAATACAATAATTTGCCCATAGTGGATCATTGTATAGTGAGGTCACAGTTGCCGCCTGTCCACAGTCAGAATACAGGGGTTATCATATACCGTGGCCAGGTTCAAGTGTGGCACAGGGGGTTCACACACGACCCCCAGGGACTGACATTTCCTAGCTGTCAGTCATGAGCTCACCCTGATACATTACACTCTGGAAACAGCTGAAGGGAGAAGGATAATTTATGACATTTTCTCAGACTTAAAAAAAAATAAAAAAACACAGAAAACAGCCCATGTCAGGAACAGGTTACTAGGGAACTACACGTCCCAGCACGGCCTGCCCGCGCCCACAGCCCGGGGGGAGTGTGAGGCTTCCTCCTGCAGGTTGCCCGGGGGCACCGGGCCGTCATTGTCCTCACACAGGGGGTCCCCGCCGCCATTGTCCCTCCACATAACACCGTATAATAAAACATGCGCTCACCTGCGCCAGCTGCTGCAGCCGGGAAAGTTCCGAGCGCCTCACCTGGGCGGAGGGGAAGTGACTCACACACGGGGAGGGGCAGTAACCTGAGCGCGGCTCCATGGAGGATGCACACACTGCAGCCTGACAGCACCGGCAGCAGCGCTACACAAATGGTGTCCTCCCCTCCTGTGTGCAGCACAGCCCTGTGTGTGTGCAGTGCAGCATGTCACCCACACCACCAGCAGGCTGCTCTCAGCTCCCACAGAGCACTGGGAATGGTTGCTATGGGTAACCGCGCCACAGCTGCTCCTCATAGACCAGTCATATACAACTGATATCGTCTGTACAGCGATCGTAATATAACTAATTAGATTGTTTTAGTATTTTGTTTGAACTTTACTAAGTACCTATTTTGTAATTAGTACTTATAAAAATGCCGCGAAAGCGTAAGTCTAACATTTCGCAAAGCTCTAATAAAGCCCGAGCTATGAAAATAATTAGACGTGATGAGACGTCTCAACAAGCCGAGCAACGAAGGCTTGAGCAGGCGGTGCGTTGTGCGGCACATAGAGCTGCAGAGACTCCAGAACAATCCCAAGCCCGACGTGAACGGAATGCGGAGTTTTTGGCATCTCAACGGGCTGCTGAAACTCAAGAACAGTCCCAAGCCCGACGTGAACAGCATGCGGAGTATCTGGCGTCTCAACAGGCTGCTGAAACTCCAGAACAGTCCCAAGCTCGACGTCAACAGCAAGCGACTTACATGGCGTCCCAAAGAGCCACTGAAACTTATGAAATGGCCGAATCACGCAGACGCACTGTTGCTGAAAGGGCAGCACAGCGACGTCAAACATTTACAAGAAATACATGGATATTGTTTAATAAAGCAGCATTTGAGTATGACGAGACTCTTGATTATGAAACTCACAAGCTTATAAAAATAGAAGCAATGACCATAGATTGCAAATATTGCGGAGCTCTTAAGTGGAAAGAGGAAGCAGCAGGTATGTGTTGTTTGGGCGGGAAAGTAGCTCTTCCTTATACAGACGAGCCAGTTCAACCTTTAAAAGAGCTTTTCTCTAATGAAACTGATGAATCTCGCCTTTTTCTAAATAATATAAGAAAATACAACATGTGCTTTCATATGACGTCTTTTGGAGCAGATCAAATTGTCTTAATGCCAGGGTTTTGCCCGACCTTTACAATACAAGGACAAGTATACCACCGTATCGGTTCTTTAATTCCTACGTCCATTTCGCAACCACAATTTTTACAAGTTTATTTCATAGGTGACGAAGAAGAACAAATCAACAGGCGTACTGAGTGCGTGCAAAGCGTAGATAGAAACATAGTTAAAAAATTACAACGAGTACTTCATGACCACAACATTTTGTGCATGAATTTAAAACGGATAGAGACAGAATGATCAATGACGATCATTTCAAAGTAGTGATTCACCCAGACCGTGTACCACGTGGTCAACATGAGAGATGATTCAATGCCCCTACTACAAATGAAATAGCTGCTGTAATAGTTAGTAGCGAACAAACTATGTCTCGGGACATCGTTGTGCAGCCGCGCGATGGCATGCTCACTAGGGTTCCCAATACACATAGATTCTATGACGCTCTCGAGTACCCAATAATTTTTTGGAAAGGACAAGAGGGGTACAGCATTGATATTCCTCAGATAAATCCAATTACCAAACAAGCAATGCCAAGCAAAAAGGTGTCCTGCAAAGATTTTTATGCCTTTCACTTGAAGGTCCGTCGCAGCGATTTTAATTTGATGCTTAAGTGTAGGCTCCTACTTCATCAGTTTCTGGTCGACATGTATGTAAAGATGGAAAGTGAGCGCTTAAGGTTCATCTCTTTAAATGAAAAAAAACTGCGCGCAGAAAATTATATTCACTTGCAAGATGCAATAAGAAATGATGCGGATTTGGATCCAAATAACTTAGGTCAGATGGTGATTCTCCCGTCATCATTTGTAAATAGCCCGAGATACCTACACGAATACACACGAGATGCGTTCACATACGTACGTAATTATGGGAGGCCTGATTTATTTAATACAATGACTTGCAACCCCGCTTGGCCAGAAATCACCAAAGAGCTTATGGCTGGTCAAAATTCAACAGACAGACATGACTTAACAGCTCGAGTATTTAGAATAAAAGTACAGAGGTTGGTAGCTCTACTTACAAAAGTTTACATATTTGGTGATATGCAATGCTTCATGTACTCGATCGAGTGGCAAAAGCGAGGTTTGCCTCATGTGCACTTACTGCTGTGGTTAAAGGAAAAATTGCATCCGAACCAAATTGACGAAATCATATGTGCTGAGATACCAAACCCAGAAACCGATCAAAAGCTCTATGATACAGTGACAAAGAATATGATTCACGGGCCATGTGGTACATTCAATTCTTCATCGCCATGCATGAAGGAAGGAAAATGTACCAAAAAATATCCGAGGAAGCTTTTAAAAGATACTCAAACCAATGACAGGCGCAGAGCACCAGAGAATGGTGGACGCAAGACGATTATAAAAACCCGTAGAGGAACACAGGAAATATTGGTGGACAATAGCTGGGTGGTCCCATATTCTCCACTCTTGTCAAAAAATTTTAATTCTCATTTAAATGTAGAGTTCTGTAATACGGTACAGGCGATAAAATATATTTGTAAATATGTTAATAAGGGTAGCGACCAGGCTATTTTTAACATCCGCCAGCAAGGGAATGTTAACATTGACCCAAGAGATGAGGTGCAGACCTTTAGAACCGGCCGATATGTTAGTAGTAACGAAGCAGCGTGGCGGATCTTAGGTCTGCCTCTGCACGAGAAACACCCAACCGTCACTCATCTCGCGATTCATTTACCCAATGGCGAGAGGGTTTACTTTACGGAAAATAATTTTAGAGAGAGATTAGAAGCACCACCTAAAACTACACTAACTGCATTTTTCCTGTTGTGCCAAAGTGATACGTTTGCAAAAACATTACTTTACATTGACGTGCCTCGCTACTATACTTGGAATGTGGCACGGAAGCAATGGAAACGTCGTTTACAAGGAACACCTGTCGATGGCTGGCCAGGTGTGAAGGCAGGAGACGCTCTAGGTCGCATTTACACGGTGCACGTTAGCAATTTTGAATGTTATTGCTTGCGTATGCTGCTGAATGTAATAAGGGGTCCAACCAACTTCTCGGATTTAAAAACATTTGAAGGTCAAGAACTTGCAACTTTTCGGCAGGTGTGTGAGAAGATGGGGTTGTTGGAAGATGATAACCACTGGGATATCACCTTAGAAGAGGCCGTGCTATGTCACTCCCCGGCGCAAATAAGAGAGCTGTTTGCCATATTGATATGCACTTGCGGTTTATCCAATCCTCTACAACTCTGGCACAAGTATAAAACTGCGTTATCAGAGGATATCATGCACAGATTTGAAAGAATGGATCACGTTAACGATGATCTCTGTTTCAATGAGGCGTTGGGGCTTATCGAGGACAAAATATTAATAATTTCTGGAAAGAAATTGTCCGATTTTGGTCTACCCTCACCGCGGCGTAGAGGAGAGCTGTCGAACGAGTTGATAAAAGAGCTAAGCTATGATACCAACCAGTTAGACGCTCACGTTTGCGAAACTGAGCCACGTTTGCTACCTGATCAAAGAGAGATTTATCACAAAATAGTAGGACGAGTTGAGAATGGTGGACTTTTTTTCCTTGATGCCCCGGGTGGTACAGGAAAAACTTTCTTGCTTAATTTACTTTTAGCAAAAATTCATAGCAGTCATAACGTTGCATTAGCTGTGGCTTCCTCTGGAATTGCTGCAACATTGCTAAGTGGTGGACGGACGGCACATTCAGTCTTTAAATTACCTCTTAATCTGGTGAACGAAGAAACCCCATCGTGTAATATCAGCAAGAGCAGCGCCCGTGGCCTCCTGTTGCAACAGTGCAAACTAATCGTGTGGGACGAGTGCACAATGTCACGCAAACGCGCCATCGAAGCTCTTGATCGTTGTCTACAAGACTTACACAGTAAACAAACAATAATGGGTGGTGTGGTTGTTTTATTGGCTGGGGACTTTAGGCAAACTTTGCCTGTCATCAAGCGAGGCACTGCAGCAGACGAAATTAACGCATGTCTGAAATCCTCATATTTATGGACCAAAGTTGAAAAGCTGCACCTCACCACCAACATGCTTGTCCAGCTATTCAGTGATCTAGAGTCGGGCGCGTACGCTGAGAAACTGCTCGAGATCGGTGAAGGTCGAATCGAAACTGACGAAGAAGGTATGGTTCTATTCACTAACCAATTTTGTCATGTTGTGGATTCGGAAGACGCACTTATTGCTCAAGTTTTTCCAAATTTGCAACAAAACATCCACGATGAAAATTGGCTATGTGAAAGAACTATACTAGCACCAAGAAATGAAACAGTTGCGAAAATCAATAAAATTATCTAGGACCAAGTAACCAGCGATGCAACAACCTACAACTCCATCGACACAGTCATGTCATCTGAAGACTGTACGAGCTACCCCGTGGAGTTTCTTAACTGTTTGGAGCTATCCGGGGTCCCATCTCATAAGCTCGAATTAAAGGTCGGTATACCCGTTTTGTTAATGCGCAACTTGGACGCCCCGAGATTATGTAATGGCACTAGATTGCGAGTCACTGAACTAGGCAGGCACATTGTAAAGGCCACAATTTTAACTGGAGAAGCTAAGGGTGAAAATATTCTTATACCACGCATCCCAATAATACCCAATAACTTACCCTTTAATTTCAAACGTTTGCAGTTCCCACTTAAAGTTGCATTTTCAATGACCATCAATAAATCGCAAGGGCAAACTTTGAAGGTAGCGGGGATACATTTAGGCACGCCCTGTTTTTCCCACGGTCAGCTATACGTAGCTTGCTCACGTGTTTCTAAATCGCAAAATCTACATATTTTCGCTGAACGAAAGAAATCAAATAACATAGTTTACAGGAGTATATTGCAGTAAAAACACATAGATAAATTACCTGCAGATGTCCACTATTCCAATTACATACTAATTCTTTACTAACACGAACAATATTAAACGCAAGTAACTTCAGTCCGTCCTGTTTATTAATCAGTGTTTAGTAATCCGTTTGTGATGAAATTTGATATGGATAATTTCAAGCCTGGGGAAGGACATAGGGCTACTTTTTATAAACACACCATACAGGCGAAGATTATATAAAACTGTAAACCTGATTGACTGACACACCTAGCGGTCAACGCACAGCCGAAACCACTGAACTTATAGCATCTTGAAATTTGCAGATAGGTTCTATTATAGCTTAAATGAGCACTAAGAAAGGAATTTTGATAATTCCACCCTCAAGAGTTTCCCTCTTCATATTATAGGGGTTCAAAGATTGTATGGAATCCGTCAGTTTTGAAGTTAGACATCTGAAATTTTGGATGTACGAGTAACTAAATATGATTATTTTTTTTTACTATTAAGATTATTTTTTTTTACTATTAAAATGATCTGTCGCGAAACTTAATGTGGCAGACCAAATTCCACGCGAGCGAAGCCGCGGGTAAAAGCTAGTAGCATATAAAGATGTCAGAAGAACAGATTTCTAAAGCACACAACCGCAGGCAACAGTTAGCTGCCATTAATGCAAAAATGGATGAGCTGGGGGAGAAAGAAGCTGAAGACATCATGGGGACATGCCTCCAGGAGCTAACACAGTTTCTTACCAGGTTGAAGTTGGAGGATGGAGGGGCGGCACCAATTACCAAAAGCGTGAATCTCTGTCTGCAGACTGAACTACGGGAATTGAAAGAACAACTCAAAACCCTAACAACAGCCCTGCAGAAATCGACCAAAATCTCTTAACGGGTGACAGACTCAGACAGAACCTTTAACCTGCTCGGGTTAGATAAATCAGGAAGACAGTCCTCTCTAACACCACAAATCACCATAAGGAAAGAATTCAAGATCCTGGGACAGATTGGAGAGTGTGAACAGAAAGAGAAACTGTCTTATATGAACTTGTTTCACCAGATTGATGCAGGCTTACAGAAAGGCTACCAGCCAGATGAAATCGTTGAGGGGGTGGTGAAGTGATCAGCCCAGGAATGAACCTCTATAGTATGCTAGAAATGAAGAGTCAATTGACCTTGCAACAGCTGAAGATGATTTTAAATGGGCACTATAAAGAAGAGTGTACTTCAGAATTGTTCCACCGACTCATTAATCTCTCACAGAAAAATAATGAATCACCCCAAAGTTTCTTGTTCAGAGAAATTGAACTGAAGAATAGACTGTTGTTTGCATCCAGAGATGTAGAAGCGGACGAGAGGTTTGATGCTGGACTAGTCCAGAAGAAGTTCTTGAGATCATTGGGAACAGGGTTAATCAGCAAAGACATCAAGTCGCAGCTGAAACAGTACCTAGAAGATCCTGGCATTCTGGACGAAATCCTAATTGAACAAATGAATGAGGCAGCTAGATTGGAGTCAGAGAGCGAACAAAAGATAAAGAATGGCTCTGCTCCTAAATCAAAAAATATCACAGTAAAAGATAATTCCTTACCAACACCAGGTCAGATTACATGGAGGGGATGGCTGTGTAGCATTATACATGCACACGCACACCGATGGAGTTTGCATATTTTTAATGTTTAATGTTAGGACTCGCAAGTATGGGGACCCTTGATGCTGGGTTGCGAGCTTGCGTATTTTGGCCAAAATATTGACCCTTACCTCATGTGGTGTATTGATCTTATATACTATTTTTCATCTTTTTTACACATTTTTATGCAGGATGCAGCCAGGCCTCTTTAGTGTTGGCTGGGTAAATTGGGGCGTCTGTCCTGTGGGGGTGCACGTATATAGTGCTCGGCAGCCCCCCTGATCTAATAGTATAGGCATCATCAATAGGCTGCAAGCCAGACACTGTGCATCACACATATCTGTGTGATTGGTGCCCTATGCAAACTCCATCGGTGTGCATGTATAATACTACGCAGTCACCCCCTCCATGAATTGGTAGGTTAGTGAGTGGCTGTCTGCATCAGTATTTTGCACATGTGCTGCCCCTGCCTTTATCATGGAGGCTTGCTGCATCCTGCGATGCCTTGGTAATCTGACCTGGTGTTGATAAGGCATTATCTTTTACTGTGATGTTTTTTGAAATTAGCTCCTAAATCACCAAAATGAGTCAGCTGAGGTTGGAGACCCCCAGTGGCCAGTCTGAAGATAATCATGGAGACCCTCCAGTGCCACCTCCGAGAGGGAACCTTAAAGCACCAACAAAAGAGAGGACCGCCAGCGCTGACTGGGAAGAAGTAATAGGAGAACTGCGAGCTGAGTTGATTGAGATGAAAAAGTTGATTAATTCCAGAACAGAACCTGCATCCCTCAGACCCAGGAGTGGGTTCCAAAACAGAAGATACCCGGCTTGTGAAGCGTGCCGTTCATCAAATCAGAGTACGGTATGTGTACACTGTCTAAGATGTGGTGAGGAAGGACATTATGCCAAGAAATGCCAATGGTCATGGTCTTTTGGGTTAAAAGACAGGAGGTTGCCAGTGCGGGGCGACTGGTATCCACGACACGGAGGAGGTCCCAGAAGCAAATCCAAATCTCACCAAACCCCAGAACGGTGTATGAGGTAAAACGGCTGCGTCATTACTATCCCCAAATGTGTTCCCGTCTACAACAGCTGCAAGAGAGACAGGGGCATCAGTTACTTAATGCCCAGTGCGGAGGTCAAATGATGTACTCCTGGGAGGAGGATTCCTCGGTCAGTAAAGATAGCATCATCGGCCTAATCGGCGAAAGATGCTTTATATAGTGCCAGCTAGATGGACTCCTGAAAACAGCACTGTGGGACACAGGAGCCCAAGCGAGCCTTTTAAATGAAGAATGGAGAAGGCTCTACCTGCCACATAAGTGCCTTCAAACTCTTAGAACCAGTGGAACTCCACGGCAAAGCAGTCAACCAGACCGAAGTCCCTTTCATAGGCTGGGTGGAAGTGACTTTCCAACTGAGGGCCACGAAGAACAGCAACACCATTGAGCTTTTGGTACCTTTTCTCGTGACCAGTAATCAGAACGTGGAAGAGAATCCTATCTTGGGTTATAATGTAATCAGTGAGGTCATCATGAAACACAAGTCAGGGACGCTGGTGGTGGATGCAATTGCTACATTGCTTGCCATACCCAATTCGTGGTGGAAAATGTGATTCATAGAGTAAAGAAAGCACAGAATACAATGGACCTAAAAGAAGTCAAGGTAGGCTGGCGCCCAAACATCATTCCTGCAAACCAAATGGTGGGGGTGAGGTGTGGAGTCCAGGTAGAACTGGTAAGAAAAGTTCAGAAAAGACTGTTCATGCCAAAAGACTCATCAGAACTTCCGGAATGCCTAGTTCAAGGTGAGACTGTGCTTACGATTCCTACTGGTGGGTTTACTCGAGTGACAATACTGGTGATGAATACTACGAAACAAGAAATTAGACTGGATCCAAAGACTGTGTTAGGTCACATTGAAACCGTTAAAACTGTATATTCAGCCAGTGTGAGACCCGCCCACGGGTCTACCATGAATTCAGTCTCCCCACCAAGGAACAGGAGTTGACCAGGGGAGGAAATTGCGCGACCCACCTCGGGGTCCTGGGATCCCCCAGTACCCCTAGAACACTTGTGTGCTGAAGAAATAGCGGTAGCAAAACAGATGCTGAGAGAAGAGTGTCATGCATTCTCCAAAGATGACTCTGATATAGGAGGTATCCCGTTGGTGCAGTTGGAAATCAATTTGAAAGACATGACCCCAGTAACCAGAAGTTACATGTCTGTGCCAAAACCATTACACCGTGAAGTGAAAGAGTATTTACAAGATCTAATCAACAGAGGTTGGATCCAAAAGTCAAAGCCGTCTTATTCCTCTCCTATTCTTTGTGTTAGGAAGAAGGACGGTACGTTGAGACTCTGCTGTGATTACCGGGAACTAAACCGAAAGTCAGTACCTGATCAGCACCCGATACCACAGATTCAAGATATGCTGGATAACCTATCAGGAAGTGCCTGGTTCTCTGTCCTCGATCAGGGTAAAGCATACCATCAAAGGTTTGTTGAAGAGTCCAGTAGACCTTTGACAGCATTCATCACACCGTGCGGGATATACGAGTGGATCTGCATACTGTTTGGGCTCAGTTCAGCTCCAGAAAAATTCCAGAGGAGCATGGAGACATATTTAAAAGGACTGAGGGATAATATCTTCCAGCTGTACTTGGATGACAATGTGGTACACAGAAAAACTTTCCGGGAGCATGTTGAACATGTGAGGACCGTATTACAACGGTATCAAGTCAACAACATGGAGTTAAGTTGACCCCCAAAGAAGTGTGAACTGTTCAAAAGGCAAGTCTGATTTCTAGGGAAAATTGTGTCCGGAGAAGGATATACCATAGACCCAGCAGAAATCGCTCTGGTACTGGCCTTAAAAGACAAGCGGCCCTCTACTGTCGGGGAGTTGAGGTAGATATTATTATTCCTCTCCTACTATCGTACTTACGTTCGGAACTTCTCCAGGATTGCCACCCCACTATACCTCCTCTTGGGGGGGGGGTGGTGACAGAGTCAACAACACACACTGAGAAAAAGAAGAATGCGGGTAGAACTGGGCTTAAAAGAAGCAACGCCGTTTCATCCCAAAAGCCATTCTCTGGACAGTAGACCACCAGGAGGTATTGGAAGAACTAGTAGACTACCTGGTAAAACCACACATCTTGGGATATCCTGATTTCAACTTACCGTTTGTTCTTCATTGTGACGTTTCTCAAGTTGGACTGGGAGCTGCCCTGTATCAGCATCAAGATAGAAAACTGAGAGTCAACGGTTACGGTTCTAGAACGTTGACAGACGCCGAGAAGAATTACCATCTACATTCCGGAAAATTGAAGTTCCTGGAGTTGAAATGGACTATCTGTGAACCATTTAGAGATTATCTCTACTACAGCAAAGAGTTTGAGGTATACACTGACAACAACCCTTTGACCTATGTCCTCACTACAGCCAAACTGAATGCAACGGGTCAGAGATGAGTCGCTGAACTAGCTGACTTCAATTTCAGCATCAAGTACAGGCCAGGAAAATGCAAGGCTGATGCTGACAGATTGTCGAAAATGCCAATAGAGCCTGATTAGTTCATGTAAGAAAGCTCAGAGGAAGTCAGTTTGGAAGCAATTGAGAGCACTACCCAAGCAGTACAAGCTTATCAAGAGGAAGACACACCATTGTGGTGTCCGTTGACGGTGGAAACCACCATAAAAGCGAGAGAACAAGATTACCCCCTGTCTACTCAACGACTACCAAAAGGAAAAATCCATAGAGCACAATGGGAAGATCAGATAAATGGTAAAATACTACTTTATGTGGACCAAAATCAGTTTCCAAGTAAATGGGAGAAAGATAATGAGTCACCAGCAGTATCTGTTTTAGTTAAAGAATGGATGAAGCTCTACCTCAGTGAAGACTGTATCCTGTATCGTAAAGGAGGTCAAAACCGGCAGTTGGTACTACCCAGAGTATTTCGTAGATTGGTCTTCAAAGAACTCCATGAAAACATGGGACACCTGGGAGTGGAAAGGACAACAAACTTGATCCGTGAACGTTTCTTCTGGCCGTACATGCAGAGAGATATTGAGAGATACGTGACCAGGGAGTGTGGGGGTCTGAAAGATAAATGTCCCAACACATCAACCCGGGCACCTATGGGCAACATCCAAACTACGTATCCGTTTGAGATGGTCTCAATAGACTTTCTACATCTCGAGACGTGCAAGGGTGGTGACGAATACATCTTGGTGGTGATGGACCATTTTACTTGATTTGCTCAAGCATATGCCACCACCAATAAAGAGGGTCGCACAGCAGCAGAGAAGATCTTCAATGATTTTGCTTTGAGGTTTGGGTTCCCTACGAGGTTACACCATGACCAAGGAAGAGAATTTGAGAACAAGATCTTTGCCAAGATAGGAAAGTACTGTAGGATTCAGAGATCCCACATAATGCCCTATCACCCAGAGGGTAATGGACAAGTGAAACGATTTAGTCGGACATTATTGTCGATGTTGCACACTTTAACAGCTGACGAGAAGAAAGACTGGAAGAGTTCTCTGTCAAAAGTGGTACATGCCTATAACTGTACGAAGAGCGATGCAATGGGTTACTCACCCTTCTTTCTATTGTACGGTCAATCGCCAAGACTGTCAATCGACATCATGTTCGATACTCCAGTGTCAGAGACTTACAGAACATATCCGGAGTATGTTCGGAAATGGAAGGAACGGATGGCAGAGGCATACAACATAGCGTCCAAAGTGGTTACGCAAGGACAGAGCAAGAGCAAGGAGTACTATGACTGAAAATGTTATGGAGCAGAATTGGCACTGGGAAGCCGTGTGCTAGTCAAGAACAAAAGGCGGTCCGGGAAAACTTTGTTTGTACTGGGAAGACAAGGTGTATGTGGTCGTAAGGAGGAAAGCCGATGACAGTACAGTGTATGAAATCCGATTGGAAACCAGAATAGTCCATCGGAATTTACTACTACCCTGTGATTATCTCCCACCACAACAAGACTTTCCAGAAGTAGAACAACATCGTCCGAGATCGACTAAGGGACCACCACAGACTGAAGCTCCGAAGATGGATAGTGATCTTGAAAGTTCACATGAAGAAGAACACACCGTTGTATTTCTCGGACCGGCAAGGAGAGGGATGTACCATCCTCAGGAGAGTGAAGTAAGTCCCCAGGCTCCAGAGTTTGTACCAAGGAGTACAGATATAGTCCAATTCAGATTTGATGATCGAACACCGTTCACTGAAGAGACCGATCGACACTTAGGAGTAGCAGAATTACCAGACCAGGTGGAAACGAACGATTCAAGAGAAGTACAGTAACTTACAGAGGCACTTCCAAGATCATCTGAGGAAGTTCGAGAAATGAGTGTGGCAGAAGAAACTCCTGCAACGGAGGAACCCGTTGTATCTGAGGAACAACCTACCAGGAGGATGTCGACTCGAGAAGTGAGGAGGCCTGTGATGCTGACATATGAGACACTCGGTGAACCGAGTCAAGTGCCAAGGACTGTCGATTGGAAACAGGTATTTCTGCCTACGGACCAGGTAAGCTCACTTGAGTGGTATTCACCACCGAGAGACAGTATGGACAATGTTACCTGGTGGAAAGACTTGTTTTGGCCTAGTGAGAGAGAGAGCTGGTTGAAGACGTACGAAAACCTCCAGCGGAAGAGATGCTGATTATTTTAATTGTGTATTTCTTTCAGGAGATCTACAAGCAAAAGGTCGTAAGAATAGGTTGTTATTGATGTTTGTAAATTTTATGCCAATATGACAATGCCAATTTGTATATAAAGTTATTCAACTTTTACCACTGTCTCAGAATTGGTCAGCTTGACCAATTAAAACGAATATCGAGAACAACATTAAAAAAGAAGGGAAAGTGTGACATGCAGAAGTAGTGCTGTTGCTTCAAAAGCATCCAGCAACTATAAGAGTTAACACAGTCACAAGAGACAGGGAGTGGTTAGCAGAGCCCCAGGGGGATTGTGGGGAACTTGTTTACTATTCTGGCTGCAGCCAAAGGGAGAAGTGGTGTGTGATCTGTATCTCACAGAAGTGCAGGAAAGAGAACAGGATTCAAGTCCAGGGTGAAACTCAACACGGGTCAGATACCCTGCACTGTTAGTTCAGGAAATCTATCATCGGGCAGGAAGATAAGGACTGGAAGGAATTGTGTCACAGAGATCATCTTCCTCATCAAACCCTCCCCCCTCCATCTCCATGCAGAATAAAGAATGCTGTGTACTAGTGAGACCTTGTGAAGGAAAAGCCTGCTGTTTACGTATAGAAGTGTGCTGCCAAGAGATCTAATTTGTGCTGAATTATGCTACTGAAGAGACTGAGGTTCCTGTGCCTGCTTTATGAGACTGTGCTGTAATGAAGATTGTTGCTGTAATATCCCTGAACTGCACTGGCCATGCTTCAGATTAAATTCCACTGTTAAACTGTTGAAAAAGACTCTTGTCAGATGTGTCTGGTCAGCAACTGAATCTTTCATGTGCCTGAGAGAAGCTGCAGCCTATGGTTGCCCTGAGTAACGGTTCCCCCAAGATTCCAATTAATTTATGAAACCTGTCTCGCCCTATTTGAACCTAGTGGCGTGCGTGTAACAAAAGCCTAGTTTTGTTGGTTGGCTCTGTCAGGAACTGTAGTAAGGGCACTAGCAGCAGCTATCTCAGTCATAGCAAATTTAAAGATGTGAATAATGTGTGGGAGCATTGAGCTCAGGACATTTTTCATACTGACTCCGGGATAGTGATGATTTTGTAAAGGTGTCAGTTGTGTCAGCCAGACCTGGAGATTATCTGTGAATGAATGCATGGTCAGCAAGGCTACAGCATGTTAGAGAGGTGGTAGCTAGAGAGAGCCCCCTTAGGCTGCGTGCCCACGATGCCCACAATGTTTTTTAAGCACTTCCATAGCAGCAATTCCGCCACGGAAATGCTTAAAAAACGCTTGGTAGAAGGTCTGCAATGTTCCCCAATGATAATCCGCATTTGCTGAGCACATGCTGGGAAATTTCCGCTGCAGATTAACATTGCGGAAAAATCCGCAGCACTACCATAAATTTAGCGGAATCGCGGCGTTTTAGCCACCATTGACTTGTATTGGACCGCATAACATCCGCATGACTACATGTGCACATGCGGATATTATGCGGTTCAATGCGCAGATGGTACCTGGGTCTGGAGAAGAGGAGACTCTCCTTCAGTCCCGGGTACCATACTACCTGTAGTTAAAAAAGAATTAAAATAAAAAATAAACATATACTCACCTTCTGATGGCCCCCGGTCTCCTTCTCCGGTGTCTTCGACTGCTCGCGGTGGTAAAAGGACCTTCCATGATGTCATTTAGTCATGTGACCTGTCACATGACTAAATGACGTCATGGAAGGTCCTTTTACACCACCGCGAGCCGCTGAAGACACCGGACGCAACGGAGAAGGAGATCAGGGGCCATCGGAAGGTGAGTATATGTTTTTTTTTTATTTTTCACCATTTGTATTCTTTTTTTTACTATTGATGCTGCATTTGCAGCATCGTAACTTGGTCACACTATATAAATCCATGCCGTTTGCATGGATTTATACAGTGTGACCAAGTTGTCAAGCACTTTTCCAAGTGATGCTAAAATCGTTTAGAAAAGTGCTTCACAACTCGCATGCGAAATCGCATGTTAAAAAAGCTTCACTTACGCTTCTACCTGGCAGAAAAAAACGCATGTAAAATCCGCATGCGTTTTTTCTGCCAGAGAGATGCAGAAACGCTCAGGAAAAATCCGCAGCATTTCTGCATCATGGGCACATAGCCTTACACTGTTTCACAAGAGTGCAACTAGGGTGCAGTGGTCACAGCGAAACACATGAGCCATGTGGCCCTATATCAGGAAGGTGGAGGTGATGTTATCAGTGTGGGATGATGTTGACAACAGACGCATGCTCAGTAGAGGAGGAACTAGCCCAGACCCTGAAAAGGACATCACTGACGGCTCTTAATTCAGGGAAAGGACAGGCGCTACTGCAATGACGACAGCCTCTGCTCCCTGATGATGGTTTGTTTGTAAATCCCAGTATGCACTTGGGGTTCTCAAACGAAGCAACGTGAAACAGGAAGAAGGTAAAAAAAAAAAAAAAAAAAGGAGTCAGATAGTCTAGTGAAGGAACAATAGGGATTTTTTAATTAATGTATATTAGAAAAGAGATTAGGTAATGACATTAACCCCTTCACGACCTATGACGTTAATGTACTTCAAAGGTCATGTCCCTGAATTTAATGCAGGCTCATATGCCGAGCTCGGATTTTTCACAGCAGATGATGGCTGATTTAAGCCCAGATTCCATTGGTCAATACCCAAAACCCAGTCTTCACCAGTCAAGATGCCGCAGGTCAAGCACCGAAGATCAGACGGTGGTCATTGGATGAGGCAGGACGTCTGCCGTGCTGACGAGAAGACCCAAGTGAACCAGGTCTTTAATTCAAGCGTAGACGAACGGTACAGGGTGTGGGCCGTGGCTGCGCTTCAGAAAGGAACGAGGGTGGCCAGTGTGAAGAACACACTAAGTGACTCACATATGAGGCACTTGTGGCCTAGCGGAAAGTACCGGTGTCCCCCGTTAGTGCCAGTATAACAATCAAAGGCGCTTGAAGCGCATATTACAGCTACAAGCCTGGCGCTGGCAGTGACGCTCTTTGAGCTAAAGACATTAATAGTCGTTTAACTGTGAAATGAGACTGCATGCAGATAGAACATAGAGTAAGATATTGCATTTATTACACTGCTTTTATTGTCATTACTGCTAAGATTGTGTTAGTTGTCTCCATATACCTGCATCACCATGTGCTCCTATAGTTAAACGTTCTTTCTGTGGTAGGAAAATAAATAGCTTTGGTTAACTGTCCCTGCATCCTCACTATCTGCATCATTACATCTAGATCATTTCACCCGATAAATGAGCATTTAGCTTGTTTATTGTGTTTAATTGGCTGCCTCTTTAGAAGGGACTGAAAGCTGTATTTTAGGTGTAAATGCAGCTTTCAGTCCCCCATACATAAGTCTAAAGTCGGTTGACACATTCATATCAATAAGTATGCCTTACACTCTAATATGTGTGGCGCCCCTGAGGGTTCAGTCGCCACAAAGGTACTGCATCTCACCCAGAGGTGTGGTATCTCACTCTCAGGTAAGGAAGGAGTACAGCCCGGGACCCTAACACCTGCATTCAACACATCCACTTCAGTAGGGCAGGGCGAGATTGCTCCTACGGGAGAGCACAGTCCCTGGGCCCTGGCTGGAGTGGAGGGGAACTTAGTGAGGGGGAACCATGTAGTGGGTGTGGGTGGAGAACGTAAATCAGGGGAGCACTGGTGAGGGAGTGATATAAAAGAGGGAACCATCTTAGAAAGACAAGCCAGTCAGAGGAGGAGAGTGTGTGGAGCAGAGGCTCTGCAGGAGCTCTGCTTCGGAGGCGGGCCTAGTGAGAGGCCCAGGACTGAGAGAGGAGAGGGAGCAGGAGAAAGGCCCCAGGAACAGAGGGGATCCCAGGGGTACGGGCAGTGCTAGAGGCCACCCGTACGCCCGAATCTGCCAGGCGGTGGAGGGATCGAGCCGCAGAGGGGATCGGCTCCTAAACTAGTGGAGAACTATAAGGCTCAGCTAGGAACCGGAGGCTGCTGTACTTGCAAGGTGCAGTGGCCACATTCGCAACTATATCGCCGAAAAGGTGGCCACAGAGGGTCCAGGGGACTGCAGGTCGCCCGACAAGACCCGAGGCTACCGGATTGGGACACTGGTTGCGAGGCGCAGGGCAGGAGGGCGAGAGCCAGCGCAGGAAGACGACTGAGGAAGGCACATAGAAAGGGGTCCTGTCAGGCACTCTTGAATCACCTGAGGGATTGCTGAACCTCTGCCTGGTGAACGCAGCACGACGTGGGAGGTTGTGGTCCGGACCCTGTAACCTGAGGAACTGATCAACTGTGAGTAAACTCGGAAGACTGCACCCCACTGTCTCTGTGATTATTGCTGCACCATCAACCCCTGCACTACAACGCCCAGCATAACCTATAACATCTACACTGCCCTGGAGCTGAGCTCTACCTGTGGAGAGCCACACCATCCCTGCTGCACTCACATCAGCTCCAGAGGACCTGCTCCGCAGCGGCGGCTCCCTTAGCCGCATACCAGAGGTGGCGTCACGAACGTTATACAATCACTATAAATCCCCAATCAATAACCCCTTTTTATTGACCGTCCTGGGTTACGGACCGGGTCACCGCCACTGTGACATCCCCCAGCATCTACCGGCCCGGCACCGGGTACCCCACGGCCAAAAGGGCGCGTCATATGTATGTGTGGCGCCCATGTGGGTTCAGTCGCCACAGAGGTACTGCATCTCACCCAGAGGTGTGGTATCTCACTCTCAGGTAAGGAAGGAGTACAGCCCGGGACCCTAACACCTGCATTCAACACTACACTACTCCAGACCAGCAGGAGGGGCAAAATGCGCTGCTCCTCTGCTGAGCCCTGTCCCTGGCTGGAGCTGGGGGAACCAAAGTAGGGGGAACCATGTAGTGGGTGTGGGTAGAGGAAGCAGTTCAGGGGAGCACAGTATGGAGCAATATGAAAGAGAGGGTGGAACATTCTAGAGTGAGTGAAGTTCTGAGGCGGTTGAGTCAGAGAGAGAGTCAGAGCAGCAGCTCAGCAGGAGCTCTGCTCAGGAGGAGGGCCTAGTGAGGAGGCCCAGGAGTAGAGGAGGAAGGAACGGGAGCAGAGGGAAGGCTCCAGGAGTGAAGAAAGAATCCCAGGGGTATGGGCAGTGCTGGAGGCCACCCGTACACCCAAATCCACCAAATCTAGGCGGTGGAGAGATCGGGTCGCAGAGGGGACCGGCCCCTAACTAGTGAGAATAGCAATATTCAACTAGGTAACCGGAGGGTGCAGCATTTCAAGTGCTGCAGCCAAAAGCCACATCTATTTCACCGAAAAGGTGGCCATAGAAGACCCAGGGGACAGAGAAAAAGTCGCCCGACAAGGTCCACGGTCACTGGATTGGGACACAGGGTGTGAGGTGTAGGAAGACGGCCAGAAGGAACACACAGAAGGGGGTCCCGTTATGTACTCCGGAGGTACCTGAGGGTTTGCTGTACCCCTCCCTGAGTAAGCACAGGACGACGTGGGAAGATATGATCTGCAGTTGTAACCAGGAGCAAAGTAAGAAATGTGAGTAAATCCGGAAGACTGCACCCCACTGTCTCTGCGACTTATTACTGCGCCATCATCCCCTGCACTACACTTCACAGCAACATCTATAACATCACCATTTCCTGCCCTGGAGCTAAGCTCTGCCTGTGGAGAGCTGAACCAACTCTGCTGCACTAACATCAGCTCCAGAGGACCTGCTCTGCAGCGGCGGCTCCCTTTAGCCACATACCACAGGTGGCGTCACGAACATTATATAAAAACTATAAATCCCCTGTAAATATCCCCTTTTATTGACCACCCTGGGTCACGGACCGGGTCACCGCCACTGTGACATCTCCCCTAGAAACGACCGGCCCGGCACCAAGTACCCCAGGGCCCATGGGGCGCATCATATTGGCGCGCCAATCAACTGGTCAGGGAAGATATTATTTGGGCATATACAATTTTGGACTGCCGATCACTTCATTCTCTCTGAGAATAGCTGCTGACAGAGATGATTGTCAGTTTCTCTCATAGAGAACACAGGAGCACTCGGCCAAGTGAGCGCTTCCGTGTATGGGAGAGACGGCCAAGATGGTTGTTGGCCAAATGATCAACTGAAGCATCATTTGGCCAACAATTTGGTCACAATTATCAGATTCTAAATAATATTATCAGCAGGTCACACCAAAGGCTAAGCCTGTCCTGTTAACCCTTTCATGACATGCGCCGTACATATACGGCGCATGACGTGTCTTCGCCTTAGATGCAGGCTCCGACGATGAGCCCGCAACTTTCCGGGGACTTGACAGTGGATCTGATCAGCTGTCATGTGCTCCTAACAGCCGCGGGTGGAATCGCGATTCTCCCGTGATTATCAACATGTTAAATGCCGCTAATTATGAACCTATCCTAGTAATGCAGTTAGTATTATTTAGACGATATGAATCATGACGAGGGTTTATATAAATTGGGCAAAAAATAAACATTTAAGTCTCTTCTACATGTTTGATGCCTACCTGCTATATTTCTTCAGTGTCTGCTGCTTTTGACCTTTGATTTCTTAGGAAAAACTTATGGTCAGTGACCTCCTGTGTAATCAGTGGCTCCGTCCCTCCTTTCAGTACTGCAGCTCTGTAAACTCGGATTGGAAAAGAGCCCTAAAAGATACAGTTACCAGAGTTCATAAATCCATACCCAGACCAGACTCTCTCTTAAAGAAGTTGTCCACTACTTGGACAACTCCTTCACCCCCACGCTTGGCCCCAATAAAATAAAAAAGCTTATACTCACCTATACTCAGGCGTTTTAATTTTATTATGGCCAAACATTTAGATCAAGAAGGGGTTGCCCAAGTAGTGTACAACAACCTCTTTAATGCAGACTCCTGACCACAATCCTCTGTAATACAAACCCCAGACTTCCTTTTGAAATAATGCCTAATCAGACTCATGCTGTGGCACCCTGCTGTGCACAGGTACCACAAGACCCAGGGTGCATGAATGGACTTTTCCACAAGAGGCCCTCATTACATACAAACACCTCCACCCTTCCACCTCACACCACCAGAGGGAGCCTGTTAGGGATATATATATGGAGGGTGGAGCCAGGTAGCTCAGTCAGTGAGAAGTTCAGTCAGAGTCAGAGAGCGTGCTGACGCTGAGAGCAGCGAAGACGCAGCGCGTCTGCTGCTAAGTTCTGAGGGCCCCGAGTGTGGCCGACGGCAGAGAGGAGAAAGGAGAGAGGAGTTGAAGGGGCAGAGGAGCTTCATAGGCTCACCCCGATATACAAACCGGACACCGGGTCCGCGCCTACAGGGTCCCTTTATACCCAGTAGGGTTCACCGGCATTCCAGGACTACAAGTCCCTCGACGACCTGAAGCTAGACCCATTACAGGATCAGGTACCACGAAGGCCCCAGCTTTACCAGGGATAGTGGTTGCCAGCAGAAGGTCCTACTACCGACAGGTGAAGGAACAACACGACACATAAGCTAGGCCCAGTTGCAGGCTGGCCAGGAGCATACAGAGAGGCAGACACGGACCAGGAGGCCTTATACCCGCTCACTGGGGAGAAGTTCTGAAGTGCACCCATCCTACTGAGTACCCTGGACCGTACCTGACATCTGCACCAGTAAAGGTATTGAAGCGAATCCCCTGTCTCTGTCAGTTACTTCTGCTGCGCCATCCGCCTGCACTACAAGTCCCAGCATCACCACCATCAAACTCCACACGGCCCCGGCGGCTGCTCCACCTCAGCTGCCATCCCATCACCCCCCGGAGGTCTGCAGCAGCGCTGGTAATCCTTACCAGGTACCACAGGTGGCGTCACAAACTATTTATTATATTTTTCCTATCCAAGTTACAAATCCCCCTTTTTGGTTGACCACTCTGGGCCACGGACCGGGCCAGCCACCGTGATATCCCCCACCAGCATCCACAGGCCCGGATGCCGAGTACCCCATTGCCCCGGGGGCGCGTCAATGCCTCATTCACACGACAGTGTTTCACGTACGGGTTATATCCGCGGTGTTCACCCACCCATTATAATCTATGGATCAGATCACATAGCCTTGTTGTTTTCCAGACTGTGTGTGTGTGAGACCCGCAGCAAATTTTAACCATTTTTGAGCCATTAAAGATAAATCTTTTTATTCAAAAACTGTTAAGAAATGTTTCATGATAAATTCCACCAATTCTATTTTTACCACAGACAGGGAACTCCAAGCAATCCAGGCATTAGAAAATCTCTTGCTGGGGCAGGCGAAGTATACAAGGGTAAGTTTCCCTCTACCATTAGTAAGGAAGGCCAGGGAGCCCCATAGGGCGTATAGGCCACATGACAAGATAGGAGGGTGGGAGTGAAGGAGTTAGAATTTTGAATAAGGGATTAGGAGTAGTGTGGGGAGTTTTGATTGGAGGGGAAGAGGTGGGGGGAGGAGCAAGAGATGATATAAGGAAGGGCAGGGGTCAGTTACCTCCTCTTGCTTCCTGGATCGCAGCTGAAGCAGACCAGACCCTGCAGTGGAGCCATGGCAGATCTTGTGGCCTTGCTGGACCTAGCGCGGCCTGTCTCAGCGATCCATGGGGCAGACTTGGTGCAGCAGCAGCTGCGGGTGACCTGTGCACAGTCGTCGGCTGCAGAAGAAGCTTCAGGGAGGCCTGCAGCGGTCACGGCCGCCGGAGCGTTACTCACCAGCAGGTGAGGTTCGGAGCAGGAGAAGCTCCAGGAGCCCCCTCGGGGACCTCTGCAGCCAGGGGAGCAGCGCGTGCCTGAGGCTCCTTCTCCGATCCCCAGGAGGAATCCTCGCCGGAGCCGCAGCCTACCAGAAGTGGGCGTGCCTGCGCTGCGGCCTACTTCCGGTTTGCGGCCTAAAAGGCCCCCGAGCAGCGCGGCGGTGACCCCCGGTGACAAGCCAGCCGTGGGTTATACCTGGCAAGATGGCGGGACGAGGAGTCCTCCCACGGTCTGCGGATGAGGGCGGGGCCAGCGTCCAGTATACGGCGGGGGAGGAGTTGCTGTCTGCAGCGGTGGCCCCGATGTCATGCTGGGGTCGACCCCGGCGGGGGAGGGAGCGTGAAGGGCCTTCCCACAGTCGGCAGGGAGGAGCACGGCTTGCAGGGCGGAGGTGCAGCAGAGCCATGAGGAACACTGGCGCAGCAGCAGGTGGTCAAGAAAGGGGACGGATGAGAGATGAGCGGCCCTCCTGCAGGCGGCAGGGTGGGTCTGTGGATGGGAGGATCTGGGGTCCAGGAGTGCCACGGGAGATTGCGGGGGCAGGCTGTCCTGCGGGGCCCTTTTAAGATCATCGGGCAGGAAGCGGCCGGCAGATGTGCGGGACCTTAGGGAGCTATCTTTGGATCCGGCGCGGCAGCGTCGTCAGGCAGCCCCTTCTGCGCCTTTATCAAGACCTGACAACGTTGAAAACATGGAGAAAAGCTGAGAGGAGGGCGAGATTTCATAGGGACCGTCAGAACATGAGCAAGTTCCGTCAGGAGATGTCGCGGCCGGTCAGAGGATCTCTCTGAGGCAGCCTGATGAGGAGACTACCCTTGTTCATAATTTAACTGATGTGGGTGGTGCTCGGGGTGTGTTGGGGGTTAGTAATTCAGAGGGTGTTATAGGGAATATTCAAGGGGCAATTGGTGGGTGCATTATCTATGGGGTCAATTATTAAGTGTATTGCTGGGCTTGGCGTCACAGGGGGCAAGTGATGTGAGGTCGCCGGCAGTGGCGTGAGTGGCTTCCGGAGGTTCAGGAGCAGGATCTGGGCAGGCGGGAGTGCGCCTGCAGGGTGGTGGCTCGGTGTTATCACAGGAAAAGAGTAATACTGAGAAAGAAAAGGAGGATGAGGTGGTTCGGTTGGATAATTGAAGTGTATGTGGCACCCCAGGAGTCCGGGTGCCACAGTGGCATTGCCTCCCTCACAAGGGGTGATGCCATGCCTCGAAGCAAGGAGGGGTCCCCTAATCAGGTTTTGCTAGCATGCAACACTTTCCTGGCTCCAGACCAGCAAGGGGAGCTCCTCCCCTTAGCAACTGGGATCTGGAGGCGGGGTTAGTTTGAGGAAAGAAGAAAGGAGTTGAAGTCAGGACGTCGATGAGGAAAGACCTAGGGAGTGGAGCTGCATGGCAGTTCACCCCAGAGGAAGCGCAGAAGAACTGGACACCGGAGTCCGAGGTTGTGGGGCACCGAAAGCCCAGCAGCAGAAACCGGAGGGCAGGAGACAGCCAGCGGATCTTCAGTGTCTATAAAGAAAGGTTTTTGTTGGCAGTTCAACTAGGGGCAATGTAAGTTTGGGGGCACATGCAAGTTTAAGCACGAGTGTTTTGGATGTAGGGGAAGTCAGGGGCTCAGTAAGTGCTTTAAACGAGCAAAAGGCAAAACAGGTGAGGGTTCTGGAAAGAGGGAGGACTCCCGTGAAGGTCGAGGCGATGCTTCCATTTTTAAATAGATATCCAGATATGGAGGCGGCTAGGTTAATTGAGCTGGGTTTTTCTGAGCGCCAAAATTTAGGCCGGGAAATTTGAAATCGGCAGGGGAACACCCGGAGGTGGTGATGGAAACGCTGTATAATGAAGTGGCTTTGGGGAGCACGGCGGGACCGTTTCTGGATCCGCCTTGGCCAGAATTGAGAATTTCCCCTTTGAATGTTGTACCCAAGCTGGTACCAAATAAGTTTTGGCTTATTCATCACTTATCTTCTCTAGAAGAAGACTCCGTGAATGGCATCCCGGTAGAGTTATCGTTTGATAAGTCATTAGGGTTGGTAAGGGCAGCAGGGCAAGCTGCGTTGGTGGTGACTCGCCCCCTGGGCCGTGGGGTACTCTGTAGCGGGGCAGGTCGGTGCTGGGGGTGTCACAGTGGCAGTGACCCGGTCCGTGACCCAGGGCGGTTAATAAAAGGGATTAAAGAAAAGGGAATATAGTTTTTATATAATGTTCGTGACGACACCTGTGATATGCTGCTATATGGGGCCGCCGCTGCGGTGCAGATCCTCTGGAACTGATGATGACGCAGCAGAGTTGGTTCAGCTCTCCACAGGGAGAGCTTAGCTCCAGGGCAGTAAGTAGTGATACTATAGGGCGGATGTGGTTGGTGCGGTGTAGTGCAGGTGATGGCGCAGATAATAATTCTAGGACACAGTGGGGTGTAGTCTTCAAGGTTTACTCACAGTTGTTGAACTCCAGGTTACCAGGACCAGGGTAACCTCCCACACCGTCCTGTGTTTACCAAGGCAGGGGTTCAGCAATCTCCCAGGTGCCTCAGGAGTACATAACGGGACCCCAGTCTGTGTGCCTTACTCGGTCGTCTTCCTGCGCTGGCTCTCACCCTCCTGCCCTGCGCCAGTGTCCCAAGCCGGTAACCTCGGATTTTGGCGGGTAACCTGCAGTCCCCTGAATCCTATGTGGCTACCTTTTTAGCGATGTAGTTGTGGTTGTGAGCAGCTGCACCCTGAAAGTACAGAAGCATCCGGTTTCTAGCTGAGCCTTGTAGTTCTCCAATAGTTAGGGGCCGGTCCTCTTTGCGGCCTGATACCTCCACGTTCCTGCAGATTCGGGCGCATTGGTGGCTTCCGCACTTGCCGTGCCCCTGGGATCCCCTCACTCCTGGAGCCTTCCTCTGCTCCCTTCCTCTTCAGCCAGTCCTCCTGGGCCTCTCTGTCTAGGCTCTCTTCTCTGAGCAGAGCTCCTGCTTCCACCACTCTCTCCTCAGACTGAACACTGACTGGACTCTCTCTCTCAAGATGGCTCCCCTTTTTATACACCTACTGAAGTGCTCCCCTAGCTGCTTCCTCCACCCTCACCCAATACTTGGTTCCCCCTCAGTCGGTTCCACCGCACTTCTAACAGGGACAGGGCTCAGCATAAGGCAGTGCATCTTGCCCCGCCTGCTGGCCTGGAAGGGTGTAGTGTTGGATGCAAGTGGGTGGGTCCCGGGCAGTACTCCATCCTTACCTGAGAGTGAGATACCACACCTCTGGGTGAGATGCAGTACCTCTGTGGCGACTGACCCCGCAGGGGCGCCACAATGGCAAAATCGGATATTGAGGCGGCTTTTCGCTTGCTTCCAGTGCATCCGGACACTCTTCATCTGTTAGGCTGCATGTGGGATGAAAACATTTTTGTAGATCGTTGTTTGCCCATGGGCTGCTCTATATCATGCTCATACTTTGAGGCTTTTAGTTTATTTGTTGAATGGGTGGTTCGGGACATGTCCGGGGTCTCTTCAATAATTCACTACCTGAATGATTTCTTTTGTGTTGGGCCTTCTGGCTTGTTAGTGTGTTCAGTTTTGTGGGTAACTTTAAAGAAGGTGACGGTGTTGTTTGGGATCCCATTAGCCGCAGACAAGACGGAGGGCCCTGCTACGGTGATGTGTTTTTTGGGTATAGAAATTGACAGTGTGGCGATGGAGTGTAGGCTTCCTAAAGGAAAGTTGATGGATTTGCGGCTGGCGGAAGCGGCGGTGCGACGCGTCAAGAAAATAAGGTTGAAGGTAGTACGGTCATTGTTGGGCAAGCTTAATTTTGCTTGCAGGATAATGCCGATGGTCAGGGTGTTTTCCAGGTGATTATCGGAGGCGTTGGCAGGAAAATCATCGTCGCATCATTTTTTCACGTTACTCAGGAGATCAAGGCGGATCTGGAGGTTTGGGACTCTTTTCTGGCGAAATATAATGGTTGCACGCTGTGGATGGACAAAGTGGTGTCCAATGATAGTATATCTTGACTTCAGCAAAGCATTTGACAAAGTATCTCACACCATCCTTATTGAAAAAATGACCAAGTATGCAATGGACCAGGCAACTGTTAGGTGGATTCATAACTGGCTTAGTGATCGGACTCAAAGGGTGGTTGTAAATGGCTTCACATCCAGCTGGATGAATGTCTCAAGTGGGGTACCACAGGGCTCCGTCCTGGGACCTGTATTGTTCAACATCTTTATCAATGATTTAGATGAAGGAATTGAGGGTAAACTGATTAAATTTGCTGATGACACAAAGCTAGGAGGGATAGCTAATACTAGAGAAGAGAGAGAGAGGATTCAAAAAGACCTAAATAAACTGGAGCAGTGGGCAGCAACCAACAGAATGGTTTTTAACCGGGAAAAATGCAAAGTACTACATCTGGGCAATAAAAATGAAAAAAGCATATACAGAATGGGAGGAATAGAGCTAAGCAACAGTACATGTGAAAAAGACTTAGGTATACTAATAGGTCATAGACTGAACATGAGTCAACAGTGTGATGCAGCAGCAAAAAAGGCAAATACAATTCTGGGATGTATTAACAGAAGCATACAGTCTAGATCACGTGAAGTCATTATCGGTCTTTACTCCTCTTTGGTCAGACCTCATCTGGAATGCTGTGTACAGTTTTGGGCACCACATTTTAAAAAAGACATAGACAAACTGGAGCAAGTTCAGAGAAGAGCGACCAGAATGGTGACTGGTCTGCAAACCATGTCCTATGAGGAACGGTTGCAGGATTTGGGAATGTTTAGCTTGCAAAAAAGAAGACTGAGAGGAGACTTAATAGCTGTCTACAAATATGTCAAGGGCTGTCACATTGTAGAAGGATCATCTTCTCATTTGCACAAGGAAAGACTAGAAGCAATGGGATGAAACTAAATGGGAGGAGACACAGATTAGATATTAGAAAAAACTTTTTGACAGTTAGGGTGATTAATGAGTGGAACAGGCTGCCACGAGAGGTGGTGAGTTCCCCTTCAATGGACATCTTCAAACAGAGGCTGGACAGACATCTGTCTGAGATGATTTAGTGAATCCTGCTTTGAGCAAGGGGTTGGACCAGATGACCCAGGAGGTCCCTTCCAACTCTACCATTCTATGATAACTTGCAGCTTTACACGGTTGCTGCTAGGTCATTGGGTTTTGGAGCGTTTTTTCTGGGACATTGGTGCGTAGGTCCTTGGCCAGTGACCTGACAGGAAACGGGTTTGGTAAAAAAACTTGTCCTTGTTGGAATTATTCCCAACTGTACTGGCCCTGGAATTGTGGGGGGCCGAGTTTAGCGGAAAGAACGTTTGTTTTTATTGTGATAACCTGTTGGAGGTTCATGCAATAAATTCTTTGTTGGCAAAATCTCCTCCTATAGTGGTGTACCTACGTCACTTGGTGTTGCGCTGTTTGGAAAGGAATGTGTATAGTGGCGAGGCATGTTCCGGGGAATTGAATGAAGTGGCTGATGCGCTGTCTCGTTTCAGTTCGACTGGTTTCTCCAGCTGGTGCCATGGGCAGATAAAGTGGGAGCGGAATGTCCCAATGTGCTTTGGAGTCTAGTCAATGTGTAGTTTTCGAGTTAATCAAGAACTCAAGAAGGTATCCAAAATTATTGCTAGAATGGGAAACTTTGAGTGCGTGCATGGAGGTGGATTCTTCTGATAAGGATAGGCTGTGTTTAGTTTTATCCTTTTTAGGAAAAGATTTCATTTCGGGTAGATCGGTGTCCGCAGTGTCGCAGAGATTAGCGACGCTGGCATTTCTGTTTAAGTTACAGGGTGTGAAGGATGTCACAAAGGAATTTTTGGTGAATCAGGCCATGAAGGATTTTCGGAAAGGCGTAGTTAGTCAAGATAAAAGGAGGCCAGTTTCTTTTGCACTGTTGAACAAGTTGTTGGGTTGTGTGCAATCTGTTTGTTATTCCCTTTATGAGATAGCATTGTTTTCGGCTGCTTTTGTGTTAGCCTTCTTTGGTGCATTTCGCATAAGCGAGCTAATCAGTCCTCCACGTATGGTGGAAGGGGGTTTGCTTTTGGGTGACGTTCATGTGTTGGATGATAGGGTGGAATGTGTGTTCAGGCAGTCTAAGACTGATCAATGTGGGAATGTTTATTCTATTCCTGGTTATTTAGCCTGCCCGATTGTCGTAGTAAGGCATTTTATGGCAGTTCATGGTGCAATGCTGGGTGTGTTCTTATGACATGTGGACGAATTTGCACTGTCTCGGTACCAATTTGTTGCAGTTTTTAAACATTGATTAATGTTAATGGGTGAAAAGCCTGAAGAGTATGGGTCTCATTCGTTCCGCATTGGTGCGGCGACGGAGGCTTCTCGTTGGGGCTTGGGTGATGATGTGGTTCGGCGTATAGGTCGTTGTGAATCAGCACTTTTTCGCTCATATGGACGCCCTCACCTTGTGGCTGTATAAGGTTGAGATGGGCTGTAGCTGTTTGTTAGTGTGGTGATATTTATGTTTATTAATGAGGTCATTGTTTTGTTTTATTAAAGTGCATGTTTAATGTGGATCCTCGGTCATTCTTGCATGTTTTGGGGTGCGTTACTGGCCGATGTTCACACGGATGGTCGGCAGCTCAGGCAGGCTCGGTCCACGGCACTGATCAAGTGACTGGGTATCCGCGGTATGACCTGGGGGAGTGTTTTGCCGGAGGTGGCATACTATTGTAGGGTGAATCAACTGCCGAATGTACTTGTGTTACATGTTGGTGGAAATTACCTTGGGGTTAGATCATCATGGAAACTCATCAGAGATATTAAATTCGACATGTTACAGTTGTGGTCAGCGTATCCAGGAATCGTTATTGTTTGGTCGGACATTGTTGCTCTGCTGAACTGGAGGTACACAAAATCGGTTGAGCGTATTAACAAGACCAGGATTAAGGTTAACAAAACTATGGCTCGTTTCGTAGCAAGGTGTGGTGGTAAGGCGTAAGGATTTGGAGGTGCCTTCTAGGGAGCACTTGAGATCGGACGGTGTGCATCTAAATGATATTGGGATGGATTTATGGTCTTTGGCCTTGAGAGAGGGTATTGAGCAAGCTTTAGGTGTGTGGCAGGCCCAGGCCAAGTAAGGTGTCACGTGTCCGGAGCTGTGGCGGGGGATAGGTCTGGTTCAGAAGCTGATATTAAAAATGTCCGTTTTGGTGGGAAGTCACTATTGGAGTATAGTGCCTTCTGTTTAACCCATGTCGCATGCAGCCATGTGTTTCTTTAAAGGGAGGTTAATATGAAAGGGGGTCGGAAAGATCCTCAATGACCAGAAAACCCTTCTTGAATTGTCAAGAAATCTGCCATATTTCCTCTACTCTCTCTTTGTCCCACTTGAAATTTTCATGAGAACAGTCTGAGTAACTTAAAATATTCACTCATCACTGCGAATCAATGATAATGTTACTAAGCAACAGATGACTGCTTTAAATGAAATTAAAAAAAATCATGAAACAGGTGGTAAAAAGGTAAACTGACAAAGGATCGAATGTGGTTATTTGGCATACTGACATGTATGAAAGGGAGGCTTCCTGTCAACTGAATGATGTCAAGTATTTTTTTGCAGATTGCCAATAAGAACATTTCAAAATAATATGTTCCTTATTTTGGATAAGACACTTGAGAGAGGCACTATCCCTAAACCATAATGGGAAGATCTCATGGTTGACGGTCCAGTTATTGCTACATTCTATTACCTAAGGTTCATGAAAATTTACTCAACCCCCCCCAGGTTGTCCCATTGTATCAGGATGTGGAAGTATGAATGAACAGATCTGTAGATTCCTTGATCATTGTCTTCAACCTTGTATGGTCGATCTTCCGTCCTACTTAAAGGAGTCGAGAGAGGTTTTAAGGCGATTGGATGGTGAAGTATTGGAACCTGACATGTTCCTTGTGACATGTGATATTGAGTCCCTTTATACCTGCATTAGTCATCAACAGGGGATGCCAGCAACCAAATTTCTTCTCAACATGCAGGGTCTATCCAGAGACCTCCTTATCCGTCCAATGGACTCAATTTTGTTTTGGATCACAATTTTTTTTGTATTCAGGAACAGATTTTTCTTGCAGACTATGGGTGTGGCAATGGGCGTAACATTTGCGCTGTCTTATGAAAATCTTTTTTGTAGGGCTATGGGTGAGAGATATGGTTCAGACACAATATTCTCATGAATGGATAAGTAATTTTGTGTGATCAAACATCTGACTTTGAGAGCCATGTTAGAGATCTGAAAGACAGATTTACACAACGCGGATATCGAGTAAAAGATATTGACCGAGGTTACAGATTAGCTAGAGTATGTAACCTTGATGATTTACTGAAAAAGATGAAAAATCAAGATGAACGTGTCCTGCCAATTACCAGTTTCCATAGTCGAAGAGATGAAGTCCATTGGCCTATATTGAAACAGTTTTTTCTGAAACAAGAAAAAGCTGGTACAAATTGAATGTAAGTGGATAACTACTTTATAAACATTGGCACCTCTTGGTTTATAAGAACAGCTCAGTTTTGTTTCCTATCTTTAATTGTTGTATTCTTTAATGACTACAATTTACCATCTTTTTGTTCCCTTATTGTTTCCCAACATTTCATTTTATTTTCCTTATATTTGCGAAGTCGGCTGTGGCTTTTTAGTTTTATTCATTTTTATTTGTTTTCTCACTTCTTCTCTTTCAATCTAGGATGCAGTTTATCTCAGTGGCTAATATGAAAACAAGTCCCACATTTTTTCTTTCTTCCAGTATTTTTTACTTTGTCGTCTCATCTGGATATTGCTGCACGTTTTTCCATTTAAATGTGTTTTTATATATTTTTTTCATTGTTCTGTGTGTTTTATACACACTATTTTATTCTACCACTATGCATACCCTTTTTCACATTCATATGTTCTCTTTCTTTGCTTACTCATTACACTATTATTATTTTAATTTTACAATTTTTTATTACTTACTATTTATTTATTATCATTATATATATTTTTTTTTCTTAGTTTTTCATTTTGTGATCTTCCCTATTCCCCTATCACTTTATTTAGATTTTTTTTTTCATCATTCATTTCATTGACATGTCACAACGCATCCAATCATATTTCTTTGTTTATTTTTTAGCACCCTCACTTTTCACTCCATGCTTCCACATTCTGTCATTTTTCATCAGTTATCCACATACATATTTTTTTTCATTTGGCTCTTTTTCCCATCAAGGTCTACTTTCCCCACTGCAATAGGCACGTTTCCCCCATCCAATATAGCCGCCGCCCCATATTTTCCAATCTACAGTTATATGAAAAAGTTTGGGCACCCCTATTAATCTTAAGCTTAATGTTTTATAAAAATTGGTGTTTTTGCAACAGCTATTTCAGTTTGATATATGTAATAACTGTTGGACACAGTAATGTTTCTGCTTTGAAATGAGGTTTATTGTACTAACAGAAAATGTGCAATCTGCATTCAAACAAAATTTGACAGGTGCATAAGTATGGGCACCCTTATCATTTTCTTGTTTTAAATACTCCTACCTACTTTTTACTGACTTACTAAAGCACTTTTTTGGTTTTGTAACCTCATTAAGCTTTGAACTTCATAGCCACTTGCAAGTTGTTCTCTTGTTTGAATCTCCTCTGAAGAGTGGCATCATGGGCTCCTCAAAACAACTGTCAAATGATCTGAAAACAAAGATTATTCAACATAGTTGTTCAGGGGAAGGATACAAAAAGCTGTCTCAGAGATTTAACCTGTCAGTTTCCTCTGTGAGGAACATAGTAAGGAAATGGAAGAACACAGGGACAGTTCTTGTTAAGGCCAGAAGTGGCAGGCCAAGAAAAACATCAGAAAGGCAGAGAAGAAGAATGGTGAGGTCAAGGACAATCCTCAGACCACCTCCAGAGAGCTGCAGCATCAACTTGCTGCAGATGGTGTCACTGTGCATCGGTCAACAACGCACTTTGCACAAGGAGAAGCTGTATGGGAGAGTGATGCGAAAGAAGCCGTTTCTGCAAGCACGCCACAAACAGAGTCGGCTGAGGTATGCAAAAGCACATTTGGAGAAGCCAATTTCTTTTTGGAAGAAGGTCCTGTGGACTGATGAAACCATGGTTGAGTTGTTTGGTCATACAAAAAGGCGTTATGCATGGCTGCAAAAAAACACAGCATTCCAAGAAAAACACTTGCTACCCACAGTAAAATTGGGTGGAGGTTCCATCATGCTTTGGGGCTGTGTGGCCAATGCCGGCACCGGGAATCTTGTTAAAGTTGAGGGATGCATGAATTCCACTCAGTATCAGCAGATTCTTGACAATAATGTTCAAGAATCAGTGACAAAGTTGAAGTTACGCAGGGGATGGATCTTTCAGCAAGACAATAATCCAAAACACCGCTCCAAATCTACTCAGGCATTCATGCAGAGGAACAATTACAATGTTCTGGAATGGCCATCCCAGTCCCCAGACCTGAATATCATTGAACATCTGTGGGATCATTTGAAGAGGGCTGTCCATGCTCGGCGATCATCAAATTTAACTGAACTGGAACTGTTTTGTAAAGAGGAATGGTCAAAAATACCTTCATCCAGGATCCAGGAAATCATTAAAAGCTACAGGAAGCGACTAGAGGCTGTTATTTTTGCAAAAGGAGGATCTACTAAATATTAATGTCACTTTTCTGGTGAGGTGCCCATACTTATGCACCTGTCAAATTTTGTTTGAATGCAGATTGCACATTTTTTGTTAGTACAATAAACCTCATTTCAAGGCAGAAACATTACGGTGTCCAACAGTTATTACATATATCAAACTGAAATAGCTGTTGCAAAAACACCAATTTTTATAAAACATTAAGCTTAAGATTAATAGGGGTGCCCAAACTTTTTCATATAACTGTATTTCTACTTTCATAGTTGCATTGGGCAAGTTTTCCTCATCCAAGATGGCTGCCACTCCATTTTGCACATACGCACTGGCTGCTCGGCTTGGACCCGGAATTTCAGCTTCAATGACTCCATCAGCGCCCTCCAATGCAGGTATTGATAGTGACCACGCCACATAATCATAGTGGAAGGCGTTGATAGAAATGGCCATCACCTCTACCACCTTTCTCACTCATTAAAAAGTTGGCTTCCATTCTCCACTTCACCACCCCTTCGGAAGCATTAGTGAAACGTGCATTGGAGGGTAAGGTGGAGGCTGCACAGGGAGTATGTGGGCATCGGGACCTATGTTCAGTACTTATTATTGTGCCTGCTGTGTTTTATTGGTTTTTAATTAGTCCTATATCTTGTTTTTTAATATCTCTAGTTGTCCAGCTATATTTATTAATTAATAAAATTATGTTTTGTTACTTGCGACTTTGTAGGTTCTATTTTGTAATTATAGACTGTCTGCTCTCACTGATTTTCCTGCAAATCTGTATGTGATTACATAGTTCTAGGAGAATAGTAGACATATGTGTGATTACTAACACTTCTTCAGCTTTCATCATGTCAGAAAGTGTTGGGGAAGGGGCAGTACAGCAGAGGTTAGCTTTGTCTCATTATACTTTTGTGAGCTCTTTTCTCATAGTGCTGTCAGCTCAGCTGTACTGCCCCATCTCTTAGCTGCTATTAATCTGTGCTGCTGGGTGCCAACTCCGCACATAATCAGTTTTCTTCCCCTTCTGGCAGCAGACAGTATGGTCCCTTTTACTTCCTTTGCACATGGACTTTTCATAGGTATATAATGCTACTGCAGGAGAGAGACCAAGCATGCATATCCAGCAGCACTTAGCACATGAGGTGGACATGCACATTGATAAACACTTTGAACATAAAACGGTGTCATACTATATGTTTAGATGTAGTAAATGATTCTTTACTCAATATTGTTTAACAGCATGTAAATGCTATTAACTATTTTTTTAGAACATGAAATACCCACGTAAGAGATATGAACACCTTGACATTCAGGGAAAAATGTAAATTTGCAATAAAATATATATAAAGTTTAAGATTTTCATACATCAAATGTGTTTATCATCTAAATCACTGCACTAAATAGAGTTTAGAACAAAATGGGTAATTTTTAATATTTGCTTAGCTACCGTTGAAGCTCGAGCAGGCATTAAAACATTTGTATCTGATACAATGACAGTAAATGATGGCGGTACATATAATCCTTGGCTTGTCTCATCAATAAACCGAGGTCCAATGAAATATAAAACAGGGCCGAATGGAGTGTGCACTTTCCAGTATGAGTGAAAAGTGTCCCAGAAAACAGAATATTTTTCGTTGTAGGAGCTAAAACCCATATTTGGTATCCATAGCCTCCTTTTCGGAACCCCAATGACTTTGGGGGAGAATCTGATGTATATCCATGGTTAATCCTCTCCCATATCAACATTATCGGCCAACATGCCTCATCAAATGATGCCGTCAGTGTGAAATCCATCTCTGTATTGATTACTGATGTCTTCACTCTAGAATGTTTTCAGAAGTACAAAATCAAAATATTAAAATGGTATAGAATAGGGGTCTCAAACTCAGCTGGGTATATGGGCCGCACACGGAAAAAAATTGAATTTGGGGGGCCGCATTCTTTGCATGACAAAGTGACATTTTTAGTGATACCATTTTTTTTCTATACACTTTTTGAACTGGTCCTCGTCTTGTAGTAATGCCCCATCCTGATCCTCATCTTGTAGTAATGTGCCCATCCTGATCCTCATCTTGTAGTAATGTACCCATCCTGGTCCTCATCTTGCAGTAATGCCCCATCCTGGTCCTCATCTTGTAGTAATGTGCCCATCCTGATCCTCATCTTGAAGTATTGCCCCATCCTGGTCCTCATCTTGTAGTAATGCACCATCCTGGTCCCCATCTTGTAGTAATGCCCCATCGTGGTCCCCATCTTGTAGTGATGTGCCCATCCTGGTCCTCATATTGTAGTGATGTGCCCATCCTGGTCCTCATATTGTAGCGATGTGCCCATCCTGGTCCTCATATTGTAGCGATGTGCCCATCCTGGTCCTCATATTGTAGCGATGTGCCCATCCTGGTCCTCATATTGTAGCAATGTGCCCATCCTGGTCCTCATATTGTAGCAATGTGCCCATCCTGGTCCTTATATTGTAGCAATGTGCCCATCCTGGTCCTCATCTTGTAGTAATGCCCCATCCTGGTCCTCATCTTGTAGTAATGCCCCCCATCCAGGTCCAAATATTGTAGGAATGTCCCCCTCCAGGTCCCCATATTGTAGGAATGTCCCCATCCAGGTGGCCATACGTCCTCATCCAGGTGGCCATATGTGCTCACCCACGTGCCCATATGTCCCTATCCAGATGCCCATAGTGCACATAACAGAGAAAAAAAAATTCTTCTCACCTGTCTTCCGTTCCCTCGGCGTCCTTCTGCATATGCAGCATGCAGGCACCATAGACCCCTTGACAATTCCGGCCCGGACCAGTAGCCGCCGACATAAGCACCGTAGTGCAGTGTATTGCCGAGCAGAGACAGGCTCTCTGCACAGCAATACCAATGCCAGCTGCCGACCTATCAGAGGCCTGCAGCTGACATCTGCGTCAGTGATGTCATACGCCGCTGCGCTGGGACGCAGATGTCAGCTGCTGGCCTCTGATAATCTTGTCTTTCAAAGTGTTAGCCCCGCTCATCCATTAGAATCTGAGGATGTGAAAAGACTCACTGAGCGACATTTTATTGCACTTATTCCAGCAACGGAAACAAGAAGGAACCCCCAGAAAAGATGTCGTGTATGTACTAAGAGAGGAATGAGGCGTGATACCCGCTACTATTGCGCACAAAGCCCATCATTGCCAGCCTTATGCGTCACTGACTGCTTTAAAATCTTCCACACAGAACCACGTTTTTAAACTGTAAAAATGTATCCCAATTTGTCATTCAAACATTTGGTTCATTTAGTGAATGACACATTTGAGTAGAGCTCACTTAATTTCCAGGGGGGGTTCTCCAGAATCTAAACCTTCCATTGCGTGCTTGTTTCTGGAAATCATCCATTGAGTTAAAATGGTCACAAAACTCATAGATGAATTCCCAGAGGGGTGTCATTTCCAAAATGGGGTCACTTGTTGGGGGTTTCCTCTGTTTAGGCACCTCAGGGGCTCTCCAAATGCAACATGGCGTCCGCTATCGATTCCAGTCAAATTTCCATTCCAAAAGTCAAATGGCGCTCCTTACCTTCCAAGCCATGTCGTGCGCCCAAAAAGTGGCTTTGCACCACATATGGGGTATCAGCGTGCTCAGGAGAAATTGCACAACACATTTTGGGGTCCATTTTTTCTGGCTGCCCTTGTGAAAATTAAAAATTTGAGGTTAAAGTAGCAGTTTTGTGAAAAAAAAGTTAAATGTTCATTGTTTTCTTCCACATTCCAAAAATTCCTGTGAAGCACCTGAAGGGTTAATAAACTTCTTGAATGTGGTTTTGAGCACCTTGGGGGGTGAAGTTTTTAGAATGGTGTCACTTTTGGGTATTTTCTGTCATAAAGGCCTCTCAAAGTCACTTCAAATAAGATGTGGTCCCTAAAAAAATGTTTTTGTAAATTTTGTTGTAAAAATGAGAAATCGCTGGTCAACTTTTAACCCTTATAGCTTCCTAACAAAAAAAAATGTTGGTTCCAAAATTGTGCTGATATAAAGTAGACATGTGGGAAATGTTATTTATTAACTATTTTGTGTGACATCTCTCTCTGATTTAAGGGCATGAAAATTCAAAGTTTGAAAATTGCAAAATTTTCAAAATTTTCGCCAAATTTCCGATTTTTTCACAAATAAACGCAAGTGATATCGAAGAAATTTTACCACTATCATGAAGTACAATATGTCACGAAAAAACAGTCTCAGAATCAGGGGAATCCGTTGAAGCGTTCCAGAGTAATTACCTCATAAAGTGACAGTGGTCAGAATTGAAAAAATTGGCCCGGTCACGAAGGCAAAAAGAGGCTCTGGCGCGAAGTGGTTAACTTGACATGGGCATCACCCTCCCAGTACAGGCCAATAACATATAATCTCCCCGGCAGCACTATATTCAGCTTTTCTTATGTTGTAGGATCCATTTACACAAACCCATTTGCAGAAATTTAAAAGCCTGTTTACATGGGCAGACTGAGCGATCTGTAGCAGATTGTTCAGAGTGCATAAGCAGCCATAGCTCTTGGGAGTCCGAGTCGTATTTAGAAAGGACCACTGCACCACTGAGAACAATGATTTTTTGTGCTGCACAAAAAATAATTTCACCCAGTGAAGGCGAGTTTTGCTTTTTTTATCTGATGATCATCAGCCTGTTTCTTAAAAACGATCGTACATGATAATCTTTCAGTGTAAATACAGCTTTCTCCATACACATTAGGTTAAAGTTGGTCAAACACATCGATATGCCAGACACTCTAATGTGTATAGGGGCACAGGTCAACTGATGGTCGCAGGAGATGACAATTGGACATATCCAATTTGGGACTGCTGATCACTTTGTTCTCTCAGAAATCATGGAGAACACAGGAGTGCTCAGCCAAGTGAGCAATCCATTCCATGGGAGAGTCAGCAAAGATGGCTGTTGGCTGAATGATCCACTGAAGAATCGTTTGGTCAACAGTCATCTAATTTGTGTGGCCAGCTTTAGAATGGCTCAACAACCTGGTCACAAGTATCAGCTTCTAATTATTGTGCTCAGTTGGTCACATTGAAGGCTACACCCGCCCTGTTACAGAGAGCGCATGACCTATTTGTTCTACCTATTTATCTACTAACCTTGTCCACATGGGAGACTCGCAGTCTTTACCTCTCTTGAATTCCCACACTGACTGAGTGATAACAATACACCAATTTACTATGACGCTTGAGTTCTCTCCGATGTAATGACAGAGGAGACAAGGCAACTACAATCATCACTCTGACCCGTAGTCAACACATTCAAAGCAATGTAATCATAGGCGGATTATAATGAGGACAATCTGGGCTACCGCCCGGGGCCCTGGCCTTCGGGGGAGCCCATGGCCAGATCGCCCTCATTATAATGTTTTTTGCAGAGGCATGGGCAGGGGAACCGCACCGTACCATTAGACGCCGGCTGCATCAGGGAGACAGACACACCCCTTGCACGCTGTGTCTCCAGGACTGACGTCACACAGCGGCGCCTGGAGCTGCTTCACTTCAGCCTGCCGGAGAGGAGCTCCTGCATCAGTGGATGGCGGTAAATAGTAAATATGAGGTCGGGCCCAGGGCAGGTTGTCTGGAGTGAGGAGGGGGCTGCAAGATGCTGCTCTCCTCCTAATGAGTTCACACAGATCCCTTAGTATCAGGTCAGCGGTCGCTCTGCTGGGGCTCTGTGTGACTTATTGCCGGAGTCTGACCTTTGTTGCAGATCAGCTCGCGCTGTCAATGCCAGGTCATCGGCTCCATCGTCACCAGATCTGCAGGAAAATTCACAGTCATGCAATAAATCACACTGAGCCCCAGCAGAGACCACAGACATCGCATACAGGATCCTGCACTGACTGATCAGCCCAAAACCTACAGGACGTCACATACTATACTGCTCCATATATAATATGTGAGGTCCTGTAGGCCGGTGTGATCAGTACAGTGTATATCCCTGTACAAAATGTCACATCCAGTATACAGATTAGTGTACGGTATACTGTGGTAAAGACATCAGATGGGATATAACAATGTGTATAGTATATAACATCTGATGTCTATATCACAGTATATCGCACTAGCTATTGAACTCGTTTTACGCCCGGGTGGCGAGCTTTTTTATTGGTATATGCTCTCCTATCCTGGCCCCGTATCCTGGTATATGCTTCCCCATCCTGGTGTATGCTTCCCCATCCTGGTGTATGCTTCCCCATCCTGGTATATTTGCCCCCGTCCTGGTATATGCTCCCCCATCCTGGTGTATGCTTCCCCATCCTGGTCCCCCATCCTGGTGTATGCTCCCCCATCCTGGTATATGCTCCCCCATCCTGGTATATGCTTCCCCATCCTGGTATATGCTCCCCCATCCTGGTATATGCTCCCCCATCCTGGTATATGCTCCCCCATCCTGGTTCCCCATCCTGGTATATGCTCCCCCATCCTGGTGTATGCTTCCCCATCCTGGTCCTCCATCCTGTTATATGCTCCCCCATCCTGGTATATGCTTCCCCATCCTGGTCCCCCATCCTGGTATATGCTCCCCCATCCTGGTATATGCTTCCCCATCCTGGTCCCCCATCCTGGTATATGCTCCCCCATCCTGGTGTATGCTTCCCCATCCTGGTCCCCCATCCTGGTATATGCTCCCCCCATCCTGGTCCATGCTTCCCCCCCATCCCTCCATCCTGGTATATGCTTCCCCATCCTGGTCCCCCATTCTGGTACATGCTCCCCCATCCTGGTCCATGCTTCCTCCCATCTTGGCATATGCTCCCCTATCCTGGTATATGCTCCCCCATCCTGGTGTATGCTTCCCCATCCTCGTATATGCTCCGCTATCCTGGCCCATGCTCCCCCATCCTGGTATATGCTCCCCCATCCTGGTCCATGCTTCCCCATCCTGGTATATGCTCCCCCTTCCTGTTCCCCTATCCTGGTCTATGCTCCCCCCTCACCTTGGTCCATGCTCCCCATGTCCGCATAGCGCAATATCCAGTTTCATTTGAATGAATACAAATGTGCAGAGTGTATTCAACAAAATGGCGCCAAAGTACACGCATGCGCATACCACACTGTCCATTTTGTTTTCATATTTGTCTTGACTAAAATAGCGCCGGAAATCACAGTATGCACAGGCGCCGATTGTGGCACCACATTCCTCCCCCAGCCTCTCCAGAGATGACAGGACTGAACAGGTATGTGTTTATGGTGCCTTTGCATACCGGGATATCCGGCACCACACTCCTCATCCCTGTCTGGGATGTGGATGTGTCTGTCTGCGGCCAGACTGCGCAGGTATTGCACTTGCGCAGTCTATAGAGGCTTCTGACAGAAGGACACATCCCTGATTATACTATAGTAGATACCAGTCATGTATTGTCATATAGACTGTACAGGGCCATACATGGGGGAATGAGGAGAGGCATGTGACCGGGGTACAGCCATCAGGGGGGTGCCTTTGGGCCACCTCATGCGGTGGTCAAAGGTGTCTCCCAGGTAGCTGCATTTTGCATTCGACCATTCTCTGAGCTGGCTGTGGAACCGACAGTCGATCAGAGAAGGGAGCTATGTACGGGCTCATATTGTATATAGGGAGCTATGTGGGTACTCATACTGTATATAGGGAGTTATGTACGGGCTCATATTGTATATAGGGTGCTATGTGGGTACTCATACTGTATATAGGGAGCTATGTACGGGCTCATATTGTACATAGGGAGCTATTTGGGTGCTCATACTGTATATAGGGAGCTATGTGAGGGCTCATACTGTATCTATGGAGCTATGTGAGGGCTCATACTGTAACTAGGGAGCTATGTGGGGCTCCTACTGTATATAGGGGGCAATGTGAGTGCTCATACTGTATATAGGGTGCTATGTGGGTGCTCATACTGTATATAGGCAGCTATGTGTGGGGCTCATACTGTATCTAGGGAGCTATGTGTGGGGCTCATACTGTATCTAGGGAGCTATGTGGGGGCTCATACTGTATCTAGGGAGCTATGTGCGGGCTCATACTGTATCTAGGGAGTTATGTGGGGGCTCATACTGTATATAGGGGGATGTCAGCATACTTAATTCTGCTCAATATTAAGTCATACAATTAATATATATTTTTTATTATTTTGTTAATATTATTAATGTTGAGCAGAATTAATTTCAGCCTATTGGTTCAGCCTCCACAACAGTCATGGTCTCTCGTGACCCCTCAAGGAAATTAATCTCCCACTGCTGCTCTACTATATATAGCGCTATGTTATGTATAGCGCTGTGAACATAATGGAAAAAAATTTCTATCATTTTCCGTCTACAGATGTGACCAAAGCTTCTGTGTGTTGGTCACATGATCTATCACATGAGCTATCAAAGGGAATCATGTGACATGTCACGTGATACATCGGGTACCTGTGGGGGGGCCCACACCTTCTAAACTGCCCGGGGCCCTGGCTACTCTTAATCCACCCCTGAACGTAATCCATAACATATCCAGCAAACCATCATTATCACACAATAAGTTTAACATTACACATTCAGTATCTGCCATGGGGAAAAGAGCAGTGGCCCTTGCATCCTATAAAATCCATACAGTCTGTACATACAGGAAGCCCCAAGTATAACCACATGTACAGACAATAAGATCAGTGATAGTTTATAGCTATAATGGAAGTAGGACGCGTAATGCTAATAATGACCCTATCCTAGTGATGCAGTCAGTATTATTTAGAAGATATGAATCATGACGAGGGTTTTATAAATTAAGCAAAAAAAATCAACATTTAAGTCTTCTACATGACTGATGCCTACAGTCATGGCCAAAAGTTTTGAGAATGACACCAAAATTATATTTTCACATGATCTGCTGGCCTCTGGTTTTTATTAGTGTTTGTCTGATGTTTATATCACATACAGAAATATAATTGCAATCATATTATGAGTACCAATAGGTTATATTGACAGTTAGAATGAGTTAATGCAGCAAGTCAATATTTGCAGTGTTGCCCCTTCTTCTTCAAGACCTCTGTAATTCTCCCTGGCATGCCCTCAATCAACTTTTGGACCAAATCCTGACTGATAGCAGTCCATTCTTGCATAATCAATGCTTGCATTTTGCCAGAATTTGTTGGTTTTTGTTTGTCCACCCGTCTCTTGATGATTGACCACAAGTTCTCAATGGGATTAAGATCTGGGGAGTTTCCAGGCCATGGACCCAAAATCTCTATGTTTTGTTCCATGAGCCATTTAGTTATCACCTTTGCTTTATGGCAAGGTGCTCCATCATGCTGGAAAAGGCATTGTTGGGCGCCAAACTGCTCTTGGACGGTTGGGAGAAGTTGCTCTTGGAGGACATTCTGGTACCATTCTTTATTCATGGCTGTGATTTTAGGCAAGACTGTGAGTGAGCCGATTCCCTTGGCTGAGAAGCAACCCCACACATGAATGGTTTCAGGATGCTTTACAGTTGGCATGAGACAAGACTGGTGGTAGCGCTCACCTCTTCTCCGAATAAGCTGTTTTCCAGATGTCCCAAACAATCGAAAAGGGGATTCATCAGAGAAAATGACTTTGCCCCAGTCCTCAGCAGTCCACTCCCTGTACCTTTTGCAGAATATCAGTCGGTCCCTGATGTTTTTTCTGGAGAGAAGTGGCTTCTTTGCTGCCCTCCTTGAAACCAGCCCTTGCTCAAAGAGTCTCCGCCTCACAGTGCGTGCAGAAGCACGCACACCAGCCTGCTGCCATTCCTGAGCAAGCTCGGCACTGCTGGTAGTCCGATCCCGCAGCTGAAACAGTTTGAAGATACGGTCCTGGCGCTTGCTGGTCTTTCTTGGGCGCCCTGGAGCCTTTTTGACAACAATAGAAGCTCTCTCCTTGAAGTTCTTGATGATGCGATAGATTGTTGACTGAGGTGCAATCTTTGTAGCTGCGATACTCTTCCCTGTTAGGCCATTTTTGTGCAGTGCAATGATGGCTGCACGTGTTTCTTTAGAGATAACCATGGTTAACTGAAGAGAAACAATGATACCAAGAACCAGCCTCCTTTTAAAGTGTCCAGTGATGTCATTCTTACTTAATCATGACTGATTGATCGCCTGCCCTGTCCTCATCAACACCCACACCTGTGTTAATGGATCAATCACTAAAACGATGTTAGCTGCTCCTTTTAAGGCAGGACTGCAATGATGTTGAAATGTGTTTTGGGGGTTAAAGTTCATTTTCTGGGCAAATATTGACTTTGCAAGTACAGTAATTGCTGTTAAGCTGATCACTCTTTGACATTCAGGAGTATATGCAAATTGCCATTACAAAAAATGAAGCAGTAAACTTTGGAAAAATTACTATTTGTCTCATTCTCAATACTTTTGGCCATGACTGTACCTGCTATTTCATGTCTTCACATTTGAGCTTTGTTCACTTAGGATAAATTTATGGTCAGTGACCTAGCTCATAAATCCATACCCAGACCAGACTCCCTCTTAATACAGACTCCTGAGCACAACCCTCTGTAATACAAACCCCAGACTTTGCTTTGAAATAATGTCTAATCAGACTCCCCTCATACCTCATCCAGACTTTATTGTTTCACATACTTGTTTTATCCATAGTTTTCATGCATAAAATACGTAGCCATTATAAGCTATTGAGTTGTCCACATAACAATAGTTACGATTCATGAATCTAAATTCCCCATACAAATATATGGGTCTGTGACAGTAGCGTAGCTACCTGGGGGGCAGAGGGGGAGGTCGCCCCGGGCCCCGCGCTCTGAGGGTGCCCACCCGAGCTACGTCATTGTAACTGTAGCGGCACGCCTCTACAGTTACACTCCGGGCAGAGCAGGGAGACCCAATGTCCCTGTACTGCCCGGCAGCTGCTATGGGGCCCTAAAGCAGGAGGGAGGTCCCCGATGCCAGCATCGCCCCCCCCCCCGCAAGTCACCGCAACTGCAAGCTCAGTGATGGGAGAGGGAGCTACGCTCCCTCTCCCATCAGTCCCCATAGCGTCCTCTGTGTCTGACGCCACTGACGTCACGTCATCACTTGGCGCCCGGCCCACTGTGCTGAAGATTTGTGCGGACCGGGCGCTCGGAGCAGCGGGGGAATGAGGAGGAGAGAGAGGTGAGTATTGTGCTTATTTATTTATTTTTTCTTATTGGAGAGGGGGGGGGGGTTATGCTACAGACTGCCTATGGGGGGGTGAGGGGATTATGCTACAGACTACCTATGGGGAGTGAGGAGATTATGCTACAGACTGCCTATGGGGGGTGAGGGGATTATGCTACAGACTGCTTATGGGGGGTGAGGGGATTATGCTACAGACTGCCTATGGGGGGGGTGAGGGGATTATGCTACAGACTGCCTATGGGGGGTGAGGGGATTATGTTACAGACTGCCTATGGGGGGTGAGGGGATTATGCTACAGACTGCTTATGGGGGGTGAGGGGATTATGCTACAGACTGCCTATGGGGGGGAGTGAGGGGATTATGCTACAGACTGCCTATGGGAGGGGTGAGGGGATTATGCTACAGACTGCCTATGGGTAATGAGGGGATTATGCTACAGACTGCTTATGGGGGGTGAGGGGATTATGCTACAGACTGCCTATGGGGGTGAGGGGATTATGCTACAGGCTGCCTATGGGGGGGGGTGAGGGGATTATGCTACAGACTGTCTATGGGGAGTGAGGAGATTATGCTACAGACTGCCTATGGGGGGCGGGGGGATTATACTACAGACTGCCTATGGGGGTGGGGGGATTATGCTACAGAAGGCCTATGGGAGGTGGGGGGATTATGCTACAGACTGCTTTTGGGGGGATTATGCTACAGAGGTGCACCTTTGGTCAAAATCAGAGGCTTCGTGTCCCGTTTGCAACAGGCTTGACCTGAAATGTTGCCGAAAGGCAACAAAAGATGACCTTTTGTTGCAAACGGGACACAAGATGGCCGACTTTTGTTGCCGGAATGCAACATTTGTTGCATTTGTGCAACAGGCTTGACCTTGATACATTGGAACTGGATTAAAGAGTCAATATGGTAGTATGACCTTCTGTACTATAGTAATATATAGGGACTGATGGGGGAAATTTGTTTTTTGGCATTTGGGACGCTTACGCACGCGGTGGGATGCGCTAAATTTTTTTCAGGGTTAAGGCAAAATTTTTGCTCGAAACTGCGCGCTCTGCGGTCTGAAATATCGCTCCTGAGGGGGTCTACGCAATAAAAATGCAAAAAAATGTAACATTAGAGCTGGCTAAATCACTTACCTGATTGACCAATAGCCAGCCCTCATTGACTTTTTTGTTGACATTGTGTGTTCTGAGGAAACTCCACCGGGTGGCAATGTTGTCCAACTTTTTAATTTTTTATTGTAGGATTGTAAAAACACCAGATGCCAATGTTTCTCTTTCTAATGTGCACGCAAGCATGAGAGCTTGCTGCTGGTTGTCCTGGATTACCTGCATCCAGCCCTCATATTGGGCATATAATGTCTATAGCCAACTCTCAAATTTTTTTTGCTTTAATAACACTAAGGCTATGTAACCACGATGCAGAAATGAAGCATTGTGTTCACGGCTGCCTCTAGCCAGCCCCCCAATTTTTTTTTTCTTTAATAACACAAACACCATGAGGGCTGGCTATCGTGTGTCCACGGCTGCCTCTAGCCAGCCCCCCAATTTTTTTTTTTCTTTAATAACACAAACATCATGAGGGCTCGCTATCGTGTGTCCACGGCTGCCTCTAGCCAGCCCTCCAATTTTTTTTTTCTTTAATAACACAAACACCATGAGGGCTGGCTATCGTGTGTTCACGGCTGCCTCTAGCCAGCCCCCCAATTTTTTTTTTCTTTAATAACACAAACACCATGAGGGCTGGCTATCGTGTGTTCACGGCTGCCTCTATCCAGCCCCCCAATTTTTTTTTTCTTTAATAACACAAACACCATGAGGGCTGGCTATCATGTGTCCACGGCTGCCTCTAGCCAGCCCCCCAATTTTTTTTTTCTTTAATAACACAAACACCATGAGGGCTGGCTATCGTGTGTTCACGGCTGCCTCTAGCCAGCCCCCCAATTTTTTTTTTCTTTAATAACACAAACACCATGAGGGCTGGCTATCGTGTGTCCACGGCTGCCTCTAGCCAGCCCCCCCAATTTTTTTTTTCTTTAATAACACAAACACCATGAGGGCTGGCTATCGTGTGTTCACGGCTGCCTCTAGCCAGCCCCCCAATTTTTTTTTTCTTTAATATCACAAACACCATGAGGGCTGGCTATCGTGTGTCCGCGGCTGCCTCTAGCCAGCCCCCCAATTTTTGTTTTTCTTTAATAACACAAACACCATGAGGGCTGGCTATCGTGTGTTCACGGCTGCCTCTAGCCAGCCCCCCAATTTTTTTTTTTCTTTAATAACACAAACACCATGAGGGCTGGCTATCGTGTGTTCACGGCTGCCTCTAGCCAGCCCCCCAATTTTTTTTTTCTTTAATAACACAAACACCATGAGGGCTGGCTATCGTGTATCCACGGCTACCTCTAGCCAGCCCCCCAATTTTTTTTTTCTTTAATAACACAAGCACCATGAGGGCTGGCTATCGTGTGTCCACGGCTGCCTCTAGCCAGCCCCCCAATTTTTTTTTTCTTTAATAACACAAACACCATGAGGGCTGGCTATCATGTGTCCACGGCTGCCTCTAGCCAACCCCCCAATTTTTTTTTCTTTAATAGCCAGCCCTCATGGTGTTTGTGTTATCGTGTGTTCACGGCTGCCTCTAGCCAGCCCCCCAATTTTTGTTTTTCTTTAATAACACAAACACCATGAGGGCTGGCTATCGTGTGTTCACGGCTGCCTCTAGCCAGCCCCCCAATTTTTTTTTTTCTTTAATAACACAAACACCATGAGAGCTGGCTATCGTGTGTTCACGGCTGCCTCTAGCCAGCCCCCCAATTTTTTTTTTCTTTAATAACACAAACACCATGAGGGCTGGCTATCGTGTATCCACGGCTACCTCTAGCCAGCCCCCCAATTTTTTTTTTCTTTAATAACACAAGCACCATGAGGGCTGGCTATCGTGTGTCCACGGCTGCCTCTAGCCAGCCCCCCAATTTTTTTTTTCTTTAATAACACAAACACCATGAGGGCTGGCTATCATGTGTCCACGGCTGCCTCTAGCCAACCCCCCAATTTTTTTTTCTTTAATAACACAAACACCATGAGGGCTGGCTATCGTGTGTTCACGGCTGCCTCTAGCCAGCCCCCCAATTTTTGTTTTTCTTTAATAACACAAACACCATGAGGGCTGGCTATCGTGTGTCCACGGCTGCCTCTAGCCAGCCCCCCAATTTTTTTTTTCTTTAATAACACAAACATCATGAGGGCTCGCTATCGTGTGTCCACGGCTGCCTCCAGCCAGCCCCCCAATTTTTTTTTTCTTTAATAACACAAACACCATGAGGGCTGGCTATCGTGTGTCCACGGCTGCCTCTAGCCAGCCCTCCAATTTTTTTTTTTCTTTAATAACACAAACACCATGAGGGCTGGCTATCGTGTGTTCACGGCTGCCTCTAGCCAGCCCCCCAATTTTTTTTTTCTTTAATAACACAAACACCATGAGGGCTGGCTATCGTGTGTCCACGGCTGCCTCTAGCCAGCCCCCCAATTTTTTTTTTCTTTAATAACACAAACACCATGAGGGCTGGCTATCATGTGTCCACGGCTGCCTCTAGCCAGCCCCCCAATTTTTTTTTTCTTTAATAACACAAACACCATGAGGGCTGGCTATCGTGTGTTCACGGCTGCCTCTAGCCAACCCCCCAATTTTTTTTTCTTTAATAACACAAACACCATGAGGGCTGGCTATAGTGTGTCCACGGCTGCCTCTAGCCAGCCCTCAAATTTTTTTTTCTTTAATAACACAAACACCATGATGGCTGGCTATGAGAAAGGGAGCTATGTCCCTGTAAAGTTAGCTTGTTGTCATGTGGAGAAGAGTTTGAGGGGATTGTGGCCCTGTGGAAATGCTTGTGGCCCGGCAGAAGGAGCCAGTGGTCCTGTGGAGAGAGCTGAAGGGGTTGAGGCCCTGTGGAAAGGCCTGTGACCCTGTATAGGGGTCCGTTGCCCTGTGGAGAGAGCTGTAGGGGCTCGTGCCCTATGGAAATGACTATGGCCATGTAGACAGGCCTTCTGGCCTTGAAGAGGGGGCTTGTGCCCTGCAGACGGGCCTTGTGTCTCTGTGGAGAGAGCTAAAGGGGGCAGTGGCGGTGCAGAAAGTGCATTTCGCCCTGTTGATGGGAGCTATGGCCCGGTAAAGAGAGCTTGTTGTCCTGTGGAGAAGAGTTGGAGGGGCTTGTGGCACTGTGGAAAGGCCTGTGGCCCAGTAGGGGCCTGTGGTCCTGTGGAGACAGCTGAAGGGGTTGAGGCCCTGTGGAAAGGCCTGTGACCCTGTATAGGGGTCTGTGGCCCCGCAGAGGGGCATGTGGCGATGTAAAGAGAGCTGGAGGGAGTTGTGGCCTGAGGAAAAGGCCATGTGGAGCGGGCTGGAGAGGCCTGTGGAAGGCTCTGGAGTAAGATTTGAGCCTATGAAGTCCTTTGCAGTAAACAACATGCAACATGATTGCCTGTGGAGAGAGCTGGAGGGGCTTGTGGCACTGTGGAAAGGCCTGTGGCCCAGTAGGAGCCTGTGGTTCTGTGGAGATAGCTGAAGGTGTTGTGGCCCTGTGGAAAGGCCTGTGACCCTGTATAGGGGTCCGTTGCCCTGTGGAGAGAGCTGGAGGGGCTCGTGCCATATGGAAATGACTATAGCCATGTAGAAAGGCCTTTTGGCCTTGAAGAGGGCGCTTGTGCCCTGCAGACGGGCCCTGTGACTCTGTGGAGAGAGCTGTTGGGAGTTGTGGCCGTGTGGAAAGTGCATTTGGCCCTGTGGAGGTGAGCTATGGCCCTGTAAAGAGAGCTTCTTGTCCTGTGGAGAGAGCTGGAGGGTGTTGTGGCCCTGTGGAAAGGTCTGTGGCCCTATGGATAGGCCCTTTAGCCTTGTGGAAAGGGATGTGGCCCTGTGGTGAGAGCTGGAAGGAGTTGTGGGCTGTGGAAAAGCCTGTGGTCCTGTGGAGACAGCTGAAGGGGTTGAGGCCCTGTGGAAAGGCCTGTGACCCTGTATAGGGGTCTGTGGCCCCGCAGAGGGGCATGTGGCGATGTAAAGAGAGCTGGAGGGAGTTGTGGCCTGAGGAAAAGGCCATGTGGAGCGGGCTGGAGAGGCCTGTGGAAGGCTCTGGAGTAAGATTTGAGCCTATGAAGTCCTTTGCAGTAAACAACATGATTGCCTGTGGAGAGAGCTGGAGGGGCTTGTGGCACTGTGGAAAGGCCTGTGGCCCAGTAGGAGCCTGTGGTCCTGTGGAGAGAGCTGAAGGTGTTGTGGCCCTGTGGAAAGGCCTGTGATCCTGTATAGGGGTCTGTTGCCCTGTGGAGAGAGCTGGAGGGGCTCGTGCCCTATGGAAATGACTATGGCCATGTAGAAAGGCCTTTTGGCCTTGAAGAGGGGGCTTGTGCCCTGCAGACGGGCCCTGTGACTCTGTGGTGAGAGCTGTTGGGAGTTGTGGCCGTGTGGAAAGTGCATTTGGCCCTGTGGAGGTTAGCTATGGCCCTGTAAAGAGAGCTTCTTGTCCTGTGGAGAGAGCTGGAGGGTGTTGTGGCCCTGTGGAAAGGTATGTGGCCCTATGGATAGGCCCTTTAGCCTTGTGGAAAGGGCTGTGGCCCTGTGGTGAGAGCTGGAAGGAGTTGTGGGCTGTGGAAAAGCCTGTGGTCCTGTGGAGACAGCTGAAGGGGTTGAGGCCCTGTGGAAAGGCCTGTGACCCTGTATAGGGGTCTGTGGCCCCGCAGAGGGGCATGTGGCGATGTAAAGAGAGCTGGAGGGAGTTGTGGCCTGAGGAAAAGGCCATGTGGAGCGGGCTGGAGAGGCCTGTGGAAGGCTCTGGAGTAAGATTTGAGCCTATGAAGTCCTTTGCAGTAAACAACATGCAACATGATTGCCTGTGGAGAGAGCTGGAGGGGCTTGTGGCACTGTGGAAAGGCCTGTGGCCCAGTAGGAGCCTGTGGTCCTGTGGAGAGAGCTGAAGGTGTTGTGGCCCTGTGGAAAGGCCTGTGATCCTGTATAGGGGTCCGTTGCTCTGTGGAGAGAGCTGGAGGGGCTCGTGCCCTATGGAAATGACTATGGCCATGTAGAAAGGCCTTTTGGCCTTGAAGAGGGGGCTTGTGCCCTGCAGACGGGCCCTGTGACTCTGTGGAGAGAGCTGTTGGGAGTTGTGGCCGTGTGGAAAGTGCATTTGGCCCTGTGGAGGTGAGCTATGGCCCTGTAAAGAGAGCTTCTTGTCCTGTGGAGAGAGCTGGAGGGTGTTGTGGCCCTGTGGAAAGGTCTGTGGCCCTATGGATAGGCCCTTTAGCCTTGTGGAAAGGGCTGTGGCCCTGTGGTGAGAGCTGGAAGGAGTTGTGGGCTGTGGAAAAGCCTGTGGTCCTGTGGAGACAGCTGAAGGGGTTGAGGCCCTGTGGAAAGGCCTGTGACCCTGTATAGGGGTCTGTGGCCCCGCAGAGGGGCATGTGACGATGTAAAAAGAGCTGGAGGGAGTTGTGGCCTGAGGAAAAGGCCATGTGGAGCGGGCTGGAGAGGCCTGTGGAAGGCTCTGGAGTAAGATTTGAGCCTATGAAGTCCTTTGCAGTAAACAACATGCAACATGATTGCCTGTGGAGAGAGCTGGAGGGGCTTGTGGCACTGTGGAAAGGCCTGTGGCCCAGTAGGAGCCTGTGGTCCTGTGGAGAGAGCTGAAGGTGTTGTGGCCCTGTGGAAAGGCCTGTGACCCTGTATAGGGGTCCGTTGCCCTGTGGAGAGAGCTGGATGGGCTCGTGCCGTATGGAAATGACTATAGCCATGTAGAAAGGCCTTTTGGCCTTGAAGAGGGCGCTTGTGCCCTGCAGACGGGCCCTGTGACTCTGTGGAGAGAGCTGTTGGGAGTTGTGGCCGTGTGGAAAGTGCATTTGGCCCTGTGGAGGTGAGCTATGGCCCTGTAAAGAGAGCTTTTTGTCCTGTGGAGAGAGCTGGAGGGTGTTGTGGCCCTGTGGAAAGGTCTGTGGCCCTATGGATAGGCCCTTTAGCCTTGTGGAAGGGGCTGGGGCCCTGTGGTGAGAGCTGGAAAGAGTTGTGGGCTGTGGAAAAGCCTGTGGTCCTGTGGAGACAGCTGAAGGGGTTGAGGCCCTGTGGAAAGGCCTGTGACCCTGTATAGGGGTCTGTGGCTCCACAGAGGGGCATGTGGCGATGTAAAGAGAGCTGGAGGGAGTTGTGGCCTGAGGAAAAGGCCATGTGGAGCGGGCTGGAGAGGCCTGTGGAAGGCTCTGGAGTAAGATTTGGGCCTATGAAGTCCTTTGCAGTAAACAACATGCAACATGATTGCCTGAGGAGAGAGCTGGAGGGGCTTGTCGCCCTGTGGAAAGGCCTGTGACCCTGTATAGGGGTCCGTTGCCCTGTGGAGAGAGCTGGAGGGGCTCGTGCCCTATGGAAATGACTATGGCCATGTAGAAAGGCCTTTTGGCCTTGAAGAGGGGGCTTGTGCCCTGCAGACGGGCCTTGTGTCTCTGTGGAGAGAGCTAAAGGGGGCTGTGGCCGTGCAGAAAGTGCATTTGGCCCTGTGGAGGGGAGCTATGGCCCGGTAAAGAGAGCTTGTTGTCCTGTGGAGAGGAGTTGGAGGGGATTGTGGCCCTGTGGAAAGGCTTGTGGCCCGGCAGAAGTAGGCAGTGGTCCTGATGAGAGAGCTGAAGGGGTTGAGGCCCTGTGGAAAGGCCTGTGACCCTGTATAGGGGTCTGTGGCCCCGCAGAGGGGCATGTGGCGATGTAAAGAGAGCTGGAGGGAGTTGTGGCCTGAGAAAAAGGCCATGTGGAGCGGGCTGGAGAGGCCTGTGGAAGGCTCTGGAGTAAGATTTGGGCCTATGAAGTCCTTTGCAGTAAACAACATGCAACATGATTGCCTGTGGAGTGAGCTGGAGGGGCTTGTGGCACTGTGGAAAGGCCTGTGGCCCAGTAGGAGCCTGTGGTCCTGTGGAGAGATCTGAAGGTGTTGTGGCCCTGTGGAAAGGCCTGTGACCCTGTATAGGGGTCTGTTGCCCTGTGGAGAGAGCTGGAGGGGCTCGTGCCCTATGGAAATGACTATGGCCATGTAGAAAGGCCTTTCGGCCTTGAAGAGGGGGCTTGTGCCCTGCAGACGTGCCCTGTGACTCTGTGGAGAGAGCTGTTGGGAGTTGTGGCCGTGTGGAAAGTGCATTTGGCCTTGTGGAGGTGAGCTATGGCCCTGTAAAGAGAGCTTCTTGTCCTGTGGAGAGAGCTGGAGGGTTTTGTGGCCCTGTCAAAAGGTCTGTGGCCCTATGGATAGGCCCTTTAGCCTTGTGGAAGGGGCTGTGGCCCTGTGGTGAGAGGTGGAAGGAGTTGTGGGCTGTGGAGAAGCCTGTGGTCCTGTGGAGACAGCTGAAGGGTTTGAGGCCCTGTGGAAAGGCCTGTGACCCTGTATAGGGGTCTGTGACCCCGCAGAGGGGCATGTGGCGATGTAAAGAGAGCTGGAGGGAGTTGTGGCCTGAGGAAAACGCCATGTGGAGCGGGCTGGAGAGGCCTGTGGAAGGCACTGGAGTAAGATTTGGGCCTATGAAGTCCTTTGCAGTAAACAACATGCAACATGATTGCCTGTGGAGAGAGCTGGAGGGGCTTGTGGCACTGTGGAAAGGCCTGTGGCCCAGTAGGAGCCTGTGGTCCTGTGGAGAGAGCTGAAGGTGTTGTGGCCCTGTGGAAAGGCCTGTGACCCTGTATAGGGGTCCGTTGCCCTGTGGAGAGAGCTGGAGGTGCTCGTGCCCTATGGAAATGACTATGGCCATGTAGAAAGGCCTTTTGGCCTTGAAGAGGGGGCTTGTGCCCTGCATACGGGCCTTGTGTCTCTGTGGAGAGAGCTAAATGGGGCTGTGGCCGTGCAGAAAGTGCATTTGGCCCTGTGGAGGGGAGCTATGGCCCAGTAAAGAGAGCTTTTTGTCCTGTGGAGAAGAGTTGGAGTGGATTGTGGCCCTGTGGAAAGGATTGGTGCCCGGCAGAAGTAGGCAGTGGTCCTGTGGAGACAGCTGAAGGGGTTGAGGCCCTGTGGAAAGGCCTGTGACCCTGTATAGGGGTCTGTGGCCCCGCAGAGGGGCATGTGGCGATGTAAAGAGAGCTGGAGGGAGTTGTGGCCTGAGGAAAACGCCATGTGGAGCGGGCTGGAGAGGCCTGTGGAAGGCTCTGGAGTAAGATTTGGGCCTATGAAGTCCTTTGCAGTAAACAACATGCAACATGATTGCCTGTGGAGAGAGCTGGAGGGGCTTGTGGCACTGTGGAAAGGCCTGTGGCCCAGTAGGAGCCTGTGGTCCTGTGGAGAGAGCTGAAGGTGTTGTGGCCCTGTGGAAAGGCCTGTGACCCTGTATAGGGGTCCGTTGCCCTGTGGAGAGAGCTGGAGGTGCTCGTGCCCTATGGAAATGACTATGGCCATGTAGAAAGGCCTTTTGGCCTTGAAGAGGGGGCTTGTGCCCTGCATACGGGCCTTGTGTCTCTGTGGAGAGAGCTAAATGGGGCTGTGGCCGTGCAGAAAGTGCATTTGGCCCTGTGGAGGGGAGCTATGGCCCAGTAAAGAGAGCTTTTTGTCCTGTGGAGAAGAGTTGGAGTGGATTGTGGCCCTGTGGAAAGGATTGGTGCCCGGCAGAAGTAGGCAGTGGTCCTGTGGAGACAGCTGAAGGGGTTGAGGCCCTGTGGAAAGGCCTGTGACCCTGTATAGGGGTCTGTGGCCCCGCAGAGGGGCATGTGGCGATGTAAAGAGAGCTGGAGGGAGTTGTGGCCTGAGGAAAACGCCATGTGGAGCGGGCTGGAGAGGCCTGTGGAAGGCTCTGGAGTAAGATTTGGGCCTATGAAGTCCTTTGCAGTAAACAACATGCAACATGATTGCCTGTGGAGAGAGCTGGAGGGGCTTGTGGCACTGTGGAAAGGCCTGTGGCCCAGTAGGAGCCTGTGGTCCTGTGGAGAGAGCTGAAGGTGTTGTGGCCCTGTGGAAAGGTCTGTGACCCTGTATAGGGGTCCGTTGCCCTGTGGAGAGAGCTGGAGGGGCTCGTGCCCTATGGAAATGACTATGGCCATGTAGAAAGGCCTTTTGGCCTTGAAGAGGGGGCTTGTGCCCTGCAGACGGGCCCTGTGACTCTGTGGAGAGAGCTGTTGGGAGTTGTGGCCGTGTGGAAAGTGCATTTGGCCCTGTGGAGGTGAGCTATGGCCCTGTAAAGAGAGCTCCTTTTCCTGTGGAGAGAGCTGGAGGGTGTTGTGGCCCTGTGGAAAGGTCTGTGGCCCTATGGATAGGCCCTTTAGCCTTGTGGAAGGGGCTGTGGCCGTGTGGTGAGAGCTGGAAGGAGTTGTGGGCTGTGGAAAAGCCTGTGGTCCTGTGGAGACAGCTGAAGGGGTTGAGGCCCTGTGGAAAGGCCTGTGACCCTGTATAGGGGTCTGTGGCCCCGCAGAGGGGCATGTGGCGATGTAAAGAGAGCTGGAGGGAGTTGTGGCCTGAGGAAAAGGCCATGTGGAGCAGGCTGGAGAGGCCTGTGGAAGGCTCTGGAGTAAGATTTGGGCCTATGAAGTCCTTTGCAGTAAACGACATGCAACATGATAGCCTGTGGAGAGAGATGGAGGGGCTTGTGACACTGTGGAAAGGCCTGTGGCCCAGTAGGAGCCTGTGGTCCTGTGGAGAGAGCTGAAGGTGTTGTGGCCCTGTGGAAAGGATTTTTAAGCGCAGCAGAAACGCTGCGGAAAAATCCGCAGCATGGGCATTAACATTGCGGAATGCCACTAAGTACCATGGGGTGCGGATTAACAAGTGTTTCACAAGCGTTTCCGCTGCGTAAATTACGCAACATATACGCTTGTAAATCGCTACGTGGGCACGCAGCCTGAGGCTGTGTTCACACACCACGCTTTTTTCCGGCCCGGAGGAGAAGTGATGTCACAGAGGAGGATGAAGAATCCTGTTCCTCCTCCCCTTTGTGACATGTCTGCCAGCCCCCCTTTCATTTTGTAATATATTACTATACAGTACGAAATCAAAATTAAATAAATCAAGATGTATTAAAAATAATAAAGAATTAATACTTACCCTTTCAGACGCTTTTCGGTCTATCCGGTGCAGAGCCAAGGCCACGTCCTGAGCGACAGGACCTTCCATGATGTCACAGGAAGGTCCTGTCGATTGGTATTTGGCCTTGGTTCTGCACCGGATAGCCCTAAAAGGCATCGGAAATGGTAAGTATTAATTCTATTGTGATGTCATAATACCCCACAACTATTAGTAGAGGCAAAAAAGTGACACATTTATTCCATTTTATTTATTGAAAGAAATTAGGCTTAAACCAAAAATGACATGATGGAGCGGATTGCCTGTAAAGATGCCTTCTTTTTAATGTATTGATCTTCATGGAATAAAGTAAAATTCATCATATGGAAACCGGTGCCAGCATTCCTTTTTTCATGTTTGGCTTTCAGGCGGTGGCCTACCGCCACTGAGCACCTGACCGGATCCACTGATTGGAAGGAGGGGGGAGCTTTCCATTTCCCAATTTTCTCATTTGGCTCCAAAAATAACATGTCAATCAAGAAAACTGGTATAAAGGAGCATGGCATAGGTGACATTTCTTTGCAAGCATTCAACCTGTGTAAAGAAAAAAAAGAATATTAAACAGTGCAGTATACTATATCAGGTTCCTTTACTCGAGCTGACCAATGGTCAATAGGTCACTCAAATGAGTCCTTTTAACTGACTAAAGGGGGGTGGAGGAGGCTGTGGCCCTGATGAAAGAGCTGAAAAGGGTTGTAGCCTTGTAGAAGGAGCCTGTGGAGAGAGCTGGAGGGGGTTATTGCCTTGGGGAAATGCCTATGGCTCTGTGGAAGGGACCTGTGGCCCTTTGAAAAAGGCCTTTGGACTTGTGGAGGGGGCTGTGGCCTTGTAAAGGGAGCCTCTGTCCTTTTTGAGAGAGACAGAGGGGGTTGTGGCCTTATGGAAAAGCCTATGACACAGTGAAAGGGCCCTGTGGAGAGAGGTGAAGGCGGTTGTGGCCCTGTATAAATGCCTGTAAACCTGTAGAAGGAGCCTGTTGTTCTGTGGAGAGAGCTTGAGGGGGTTATGGCCCTATGGAAATGACTATGGCCCTGTGGAATTGACCTATGGCTCTTTGCAAAGGGCCTTTGGCCTTGTGGAGGGGGCCCTTGCCCTGTAGAAGGAGCCTGTGGCCCTCTTGAGAGAGCCAGAGGAGGTTGTGGCACTATTTAAAGGCCAGTGGCCCTGTAGAAAGGCCCCTTGGCCTTGATGAAGGGGCTTGTGCCCTGCAGACGGGCCCCATCACTCTGTGTAGAGAGCTGGAGGGGGTTGTGGCCATGTGGAAAGTGCACTTGGCCCTGTGGAGGGGAGCTATGGCCCTGTAAAGAGAGTCTGTTGTCCTGTGGAATTGGAGGGGATTGTGGCCCTGTGGAAAGGCTTGTGGCCCGGCAGAAGGAGCCAGTGGTCCTGTGGAGAGAGCTGAAGGGGTTGAGGCCCTGTGGAGAGGCCTGTGACCCTGTATAGGGGTCTGTTGCCCCGCAGAGGGGCATGTGGCGATGTAAAGAGAGCTGGATGGAGTTGTGGCCTGTGGAAAAGGCCATGTGGAGCATGCTGGAGGGGCCTGTGGAAGGCTCTGGAGTAAGATGGGGGCCTATGAAGTCCTTTGCAGTAAACATCTAAATTTTCAAGCTTCGTGTCCGATTTGCAACAGGGTTGACTCCAATGTTGCCGAACTGCAACAAAAATTGACTCTTGTTGCAAAAGTGCAACATGATTGCCTGTGGAGAGAGCTGAATGGTGCTTGTGGCACTGTGGAAAGACCTGTGGCCCGGTAGTAGCCTGTGGTCCTGTGGAGAGAGCTGAGGGTGTTGTGGCCCTGTGGAAAGGCCTGTGACCCTGTATAGGGGTCCGTTGCCCTGTGGAGAGAGCTGGAGGGGCTTGTGCCCTATGGAAATGACTATGGCCATGTAGAAAGGCCCTTTGGCCTTGAAGAGGGGGCTTGTGTCCTGCAGACGGGCCCTGTGTCTCTGTGGAAAGAGCTAAAGGGGGCTGTGGCCGTGCAGAAAGTGCATTTGGCCCTGTGGAGGGGAGCTATGGCTCTGTAAAGAGAGCTTGTTGTCCTGTGGAGAAGAGTTGAAGGGGATTGTGGCCCTGTGGAAATGCTTGTGGCCCGGCAAAAGGAGCCAGTGGTCCTGTGGAGACAGCTGAAGGGGTTGAGGCCCTGTGGAAAGGCCTGTGACCCTGTACAGGGGTCTGTGGCCCCGCAGAGGGGCATGTGGCGATGTAAAGAGAGCTGGAGGGAGTTGTGGCCTGCGGAAAAGGCCATGTGGAGGGGGCTGGAGGGGCCTGTGGAAGGGTCTGAAGTAAGATTTGGGCCTATGAAGTCCTTTTTTCGGTAAACAACATGCAACATGATTGCCTGTGGAGAGAGCTAGAGGGACTTGTATCACTGTGTAAAAGCCTGTGGCCGGGTAGGAGCCTGTGGTCCTGTGGAGAGAGCTGAAGGTGTTGTGGCCCTGTGGAAAGGCCTGTGACCCTGTATAGCGGTCCGTTGCCCTGTGGAGAGAGCTGGAGGGGCTCGTGCCCTATGGAAATGACTATGGCCATGCAGAAAGGCCTTTTGGCTTTGAAGAGGGGGCTTGTGCCCTGCAGACGGGCCCTGTGACTCTGTGGAGAGGGCTGTTGGGAGTTGTGGCCGTGTGGAAAGTGCATTTGGCCCTGTGGAGGTGAGCTATGGCCCTGTAAAGAGAGCTTCTTGTCCTGTGGAGAGAGCTGGAGGGTGTTGTGGCCATGTGGAAAGGTCTGTGGCCCTATGGATAGGCCCTTTGGCCTTGTGGAAGGGGCTGTGGCCCTGTGGTGAGAGGTGGAAGGAGTTGTGGGCTGTGGAAAAGCCTGTGGTCCTGTGGAGACAGCTGAAGGGGTTGAGGCCCTGTGGAAAGGCCTGTGACCCTGTATAGGGGTCTGTGGCCCCGCAGAGGGTGCATGTGGCGATGTAAAGAGAGCTGGAGGGAGTTGTGGCCTGAGGAAAAGGCCATGTGGAGTGGGCTGGAAAGGCCTGTGGAAGGCTCTGGAGTAAGATTTGGGCCTATGAAGTCCTTTGCAGTAAACAACATGCAACATGATTGCCTGTGGAGAGAGCTGGAGGGGCTTGTGGCACTGTGGAAAGGCCTGTGGCCCAGTAGGTGCCTGTGGTCCTGTGGAGAGAGCTGAAGGTGTTGTGGCCCTGTGGAAAGGCCTGTGACCCTGTATAGGGGTCCGTTGCCCTGTGGAGAGAGCTGGAAGTGCTCGTGCCCTATGGAAATGACTATGGCCATGTAGAAAGGCCTTTTGGCCTTGAAGGCGGGGCTTGTGCCCTGCATACGGGCCTTGTGTCTCTGTGGAGAGAGCTAAAGGGGGCTGTGGCCGTTCAGAAAGTGCATTTGGCCCTGTGGAGGGGAGCTATGGCCCAGTAAAGAGAGCTTGTTGTCCTGTGGAGAAGAGTTGGAGGGGATTGTGGCCCTGTGGAAAGGCTTGGTGCCCGGCAGAAGTAGGCAGTGGTCCTGTGGAGACAGCTGAAGGGGTTGAGGCCCTGTGGAAAGGCCTGTGACCCTGTATAGGGGTCTGTGGCCCCGCAGAGGGGCATGTGGCGATGTAAAGAGAGCTGGAGGGAGTTGTGGCCTGAGGAAAACGCCATGTGGAGCGGGCTGGAGAGGGCTGTGGAAGGCTCTGGAGTAAGATTTGGGCCTATGAAGTCCTTTGCAGTAAACAACATGCAACATGATTGCCTGTGGAGAGAGCTGGAGGGGCTTGTGGCACTGTGGAAAGGCCTGTGGCCCAGTAGGAGCCTGTGGTCCTGTGGAGAGAGCTGAAGGTGTTGTGGCCCTGTGGAAAGGATTTTTAAGCGCAGCAGAAACGCTGCGGAAAAATCCGCAGCATGGGCATTAACATTGCGGAATGCCACTAAGTACCATGGGGTGCGGATTAACAAGTGTTTCACAAGCGTTTCCGCTGCGTAAATTACGCAACATATACGCTTGTAAATCGCTACGTGGGCACGCAGCCTGAGGCTGTGTTCACACACCACGCTTTTTTCCGGCCCGGAGGAGAAGTGATGTCACAGAGGAGGATGAAGAATCCTGTTCCTCCTCCCCTTTGTGACATGTCTGCCAGCCCCCCTTTCATTTTGTAATATATTACTATACAGTACGAAATCAAAATTAAATAAATCAAGATGTATTAAAAATAATAAAGAATTAATACTTACCCTTTCAGACGCTTTTCGGTCTATCCGGTGCAGAGCCAAGGCCACGTCCTGAGCGACAGGACCTTCCATGATGTCACAGGAAGGTCCTGTCGATTGGTATTTGGCCTTGGTTCTGCACCGGATAGCCCTAAAAGGCATCGGAAATGGTAAGTATTAATTCTATTGTGATGTCATAATACCCCACAACTATTAGTAGAGGCAAAAAAGTGACACATTTATTCCATTTTATTTATTGAAAGAAATTAGGCTTAAACCAAAAATGACATGATGGAGCGGATTGCCTGTAAAGATGCCTTCTTTTTAATGTATTGATCTTCATGGAATAAAGTAAAATTCATCATATGGAAACCGGTGCCAGCATTCCTTTTTTCATGTTTGGCTTTCAGGCGGTGGCCTACCGCCACTGAGCACCTGACCGGATCCACTGATTGGAAGGAGGGGGGAGCTTTCCATTTCCCAATTTTCTCATTTGGCTCCAAAAATAACATGTCAATCAAGAAAACTGGTATAAAGGAGCATGGCATAGGTGACATTTCTTTGCAAGCATTCAACCTGTGTAAAGAAAAAAAGAATATTAAACAGTGCAGTATACTATATCAGGTTCCTTTACTCGAGCTGACCAATGGTCAATAGGTCACTCAAATGAGTCCTTTTAACTGACTAAAGGGGGGTGGAGGAGGCTGTGGCCCTGATGAAAGAGCTGAAAAGGGTTGTAGCCTTGTAGAAGGAGCCTGTGGAGAGAGCTGGAGGGGGTTATTGCCTTGGGGAAATGCCTATGGCTCTGTGGAAGGGACCTGTGGCCCTTTGAAAAAGGCCTTTGGACTTGTGGAGGGGGCTGTGGCCTTGTAAAGGGAGCCTCTGTCCTTTTTGAGAGAGACAGAGGGGGTTGTGGCCTTATGGAAAAGCCTATGACACAGTGAAAGGGCCCTGTGGAGAGAGGTGAAGGCGGTTGTGGCCCTGTATAAATGCCTGTAAACCTGTAGAAGGAGCCTGTTGTTCTGTGGAGAGAGCTTGAGGGGGTTATGGCCCTATGGAAATGACTATGGCCCTGTGGAATGGACCTATGGCTCTTTGCAAAGGGCCTGTGGCCTTGTGGTGGGGGCCCTTGCCCTGTAGAAGGAGCCTGTGGCCCTCTTGAGAGAGCCAGAGGAGGTTGTGGCACTATTTAAAGGCCAGTGGCCCTGTAGAAAGGCCCCTTGGCCTTGATGAAGGGGCTTGTGCCCTGCAGACGGGCCCCATCACTCTGTGTAGAGAGCTGGAGGGGGTTGTGGCCATGTGGAAAGTGCATTTGGCCCTGTGGAGGGGAGCTATGGCCCTGTAAAGAGAGCCTGTTGTCCTGTGGAATTGGAGGGGATTGTGGCCCTGTGGAAAGGCTTGTGGCCGGTAGAAGGAGCCAGTGGTCCTGTGGAGAGATCTGAAGGGGTTGAGGCCCTGTGGAGAGGCCTTTGACCCTGTATAGGGGTCTGTTGCCCCGCAGAGGGGCATGTGGCGATGTAAAGACAGCTGGATGGAGTTGTGGCCTGTGGAAAAGGCCATGTGGAGCGTGCTGGAGGGGCCTGTGGAAGGCTCTGGAGTAAGATGGGGGCCTATGAAGTCCTTTGCAGTAAACATCTAAATTTTCAAGCTTCGTGTCCGATTTGCAACAGGGTTGACTCCAATGTTGCCGAACTGCAACAAAAATTGACTCTTGTTGCAAAAGTGCAACATGATTGCCTGTGGAGAGAGCTGGATGGTGCTTGTGGCACTGTGGAAAGACCTGTGGCCCGGTAGTAGCCTGTGGTCCTGTGGAGATAGCTGAAGGTGTTGTGGCCCTGTGGAAAGGCCTGTGACCCTGTATAGGGGTCCGTTGCCCTGTGGAGAGAGCTGGAGGGGCTTGTGCCCTATGGAAATGACTATGGCCATGTAGAAAGGCCCTTTGGCCTTGAAGAGGGGGCTTGTGTCCTGCAGACGGGCCCTGTGTCTCTGTGGAGAGAGCTAAAGGGGGCTGTGGCCGTGCAGAAAGTGCATTTGGCCCTGTGGAGGGGAGCTATGGCTCTGTAAAGAGAGCTTGTTGTCCTGTGGAGAAGAGTTGGAGGGGATTGTGGCCCTGTGGAAATGCTTGTGGCCCGGCAGAAGGAGCCAGTGGTCCTGTGGAGAGAGCTGAAGGGGTTGAGGCCCTGTGGAAAGGCCTGTGACCCTGTATAGGGGTCTGTGGCCCTGCAGAGGGGCATGTGGCGATGTAAAGAGAGCTGGAGGGAGTTGTGGCCTGCGGAAAAGGCCATGTGGAGCGGGCTGGAGGGGCCTGTGGAAGGGTCTGAAGTAAGATTTGGGCCTATGAAGTCCTTTTTTTCGGTAAACAACATGCAACATGATTGCCTGTGGAGAGAGCTAGAGGGACTTGTAGCACTGTGGAAAAGCCTGTGGCCAGGTAGGAGCCTGTGGTCCTGTGGAGAGAGCTAAAGGTGTTGTGGCCCTGTGGAAAGGCCTGTGACCCTGTATAGGTGTCCGTTGCCCTGTGGAGAGAGCTGGAGGGGCTTGTGCCCTATGGAAATGACTATGGCCATGTAGAAAGGCCCTTTGGCCTTGAAGAGGGGGCTTGTGTCCTGCAGACGGGCCCTGTGTCTCTGTGGAGAGAGCTAAAGGGGGCTGTAGCCGTGCAGAAAGTGCATTTGGCCCTGTGGAGGGGAGCTATGGCTCTGTAAAGAGAGCTTGTTGTCCTGTGGAGAAGAGTTGGAGGGGATTGTGGCCCTGTGGAAATGCTTGTGGCCCGGCAGAAGGAGCCAGTGGTCCTGTGGAGAGAGCTGAAGGGGTTGAGGCCCTGTGGAAAGGCCTGTGACCCTGTATAGGGGTCTGTGGCCCCGCAGAGGGGCATGTGGCGATGTAAAGAGAGCTGGAGGGAGTTGTGGCCTGCGGAAAAGGCCATGTGGAGCGGGCTGGAGGGGCCTGTGGAAGGGTCTGAAGTAAGATTTGGGCCTATGAAGTCCTTTGCAGTAAACATCTACATTTTCAAGCTTCGTGTCCGATTTGCAACAGGGTTGACTCCAATGTTGCCGAACTGCAACAAAAATTGACTCTTGTTGCAAAAGTGCAACATGATTGCCTGTGGAGAGAGCTGGATGGTGCTTGTGGCACTGTGGAAAGACCTGTGGCCCGGTAGTAGCCTGTGGTCCTGTGGAGAGAGCTGAAGGTGTTGTGGCCCTGTGGAAAGGCCTGTGACCCTGTATAGGGGTCCGTTGCCCTGTGGAGCGAGCTGGAGGGGCTTGTGCCCTATGGAAATGACTATGGCCATGTAGAAAGGCCTTTTGGCCTTGAAGAGGGGGCTTGTGCCCTGCAGACGGGCCTTGTGTCTCTGTGGAGAGAGCTAAAGGGGGCTGTGGCCATGCAGAAAGTGCATTTGGCCCTGTGGAGGGGAGCTATGGCCCGGTAAAGAGAGCTTGTTGTCGTGTGGAGAAGAGTTGGAGGGGATTGTGGCCCTGGGGAAAGGCCTGTGACCCTGTATAGGGGTCCGTTGCCCTGTGGAGAGAGCTGGAGGGGCTCGTGCCCTATGGAAATGACTATGGCCATGTAGAAAGGCCCTTTGGCCTTGAAGAGGGGGCTTGTGTCCTGCAGACGGGCCCTGTGTCTCTGTGGAGAGAGCTAAAGGGGGCTGTAGCCGTGCAGAAAGTGCATTTGGCCCTGTGGAGGGGAGCTATGGCTCTGTAAAGAGAGCTTGTTGTCCTGTGGAGAAGAGTTGGAGGGGATTGTGGCCCTGTGGAAATGCTTGTGGCCCGGCAGAAGGAGCCTATGGTACTGTGGAGAGTGTTGAAGGGGTTGTTTGCCCGCAGAGGGGCATGTAGTGATGTAAAGAGAGCTGGAGTGAGTTTTGCTCTGCTAAAAAAGGCCATGTGGAGTGGGCTGGAGGGGCCTGTGGAAGGCTCTGGAGTAAGATTGGGGCCTATGAAGTCTTTTGCAGTAAACAACATGCAACATGATTGCCTGTGGAAAGAGCTGGAGGGGCTTGTGGCACTGTGTAAAGGCCTGTGGCCCGGTAGGAGCCTGTGGTCCTGTGGAGAGAGCTGAAGGGGCTTGTGGCCCTGTGGAAAGGCCTGTGACCCTGTATAGTGGTCTGTTGCCCTGTGGAGAGAGCTGGAGGGGCTTGTGGCCCTGAGGAAAGGGCCTATGGCCCTGTGGAGAGAGCTGAAGGTTGGTGCGGCCCTGTGGAAAGGCCTGTGACCCTGAAGAGGGATCTGTGGCCCTTCAAATGGGCCTGTTGCCCTGTGGAGAGAGCTGGAGTGGGTTATGGCCCTGTGGAAATGCCTATGGCACTGCGGAAAGGGACCTCTGGCCCTTTGCAAAGGGTCATTGGCCTTGTGGAGTGGGCTATTGCCCTGTTGACGGGCCTGTGGCCCTGTGTGATTGTTGATAGCCTGACAAATCATCCCATAAAAACTTGCATATTTTTCAAGGATCCTGTAGCTTAAAGATGTTTCCTGACAATTCACTTTAATGTTCAGGAAGCATCCTACAGCAACAAGATTCTTAAAAAATACACAAGTGTTAAACACTGTGTAGCTTTCTGGTTACTTACCAATTAATCTTCTCTGCTGCAACTTGAGTAGTGCTTCTTACCTTTGACCTACAGGAAGAGGTGTGCATGAGAGAGAGTCATTGAGAGGCACATAGAGGCAAAGAAGGGAGCAAAGGGGCAAAGGTAGGCACATAGAGGGATGCAAAAGGTAAATAGAAGCACAGGGAGGGACAGAGAGGCACAGAGACCGATAGAGAGCCACAGATGGGCAAAGACAGAGATTGAGAGGCTCGTGAAGGCACAGAGACAAAAAAAGGCACTTTGGATGGAAAGAGAGCACCAGAGAGAGAGCATGCGAGAGAGTGGTGCAATGGGGAGAGATCAAAAGCGAGCGCCAGTGATGCACTGGAGACTGAGAGAGCACAAAAGAGAGCAGTGCACTATAAAGACAGAGGAGTGCCAGAGAGTGGTGCACTGGAAAGAGAGTGAAAGAGCACCAGAGAGCATTGCACTGCGGAGAGAGAGAGAGAAAGAGACAGAAAGCAGTGTGCCAGTGTAAAAGGGCACCAGAGAGTGATGCACTGACTGGACAAATGGTCATTTTTATAGGCAGTTCTACATGTCGGGTTGCTGGACAGCTGGGGGTCATGCTTACCGTTGTTAGGGATGGTAATATATTCTGCTTCCCTAGGCCTGATTTCCAGGGACTGCACTGCTCTGACTGGCAGGAGCACTTTTATGGCTACCTGACCTTTAAATTATTATGGATTCTAGTAATACTGACAAAGCATTAGACTAAACGGCTCAGAAACCTGACGGTAGTAAATGATTGTGCCATTTGAACAGTTGTCAGAATTGTTTCATCATAGCCATAGGACTTCCACTTTATATTTATCTTTAAAATAGTTATTAAAAGGACTCTGTCACCAGGTTTTTGACATCCCATCGGACAGCAGCATAATGTAGAGATAGAAATCCTGATCCAGCAATGTTTCACTTACTGAGCTCCTTGCTGTCATTTTGATAAAATTACTGTTTTCTCTGTTGCAGATTTGGCAGCTCCCAAGTATGACTTGACTACTGGAGTAGTGCTCTAATGATAATCTCCAGATGATTTAACAGTGTTTTAATGCAAACTACACTGAGCAGCCTAGTAAGTGATACATCACTGGAATAAAGATGTCTGTGTCCACATTATGGTGCGCTCAGATGAGATGGCTAAAACCTGGTGACATAATCCCTTTAACACTAATACAAACAGTACAAATGTTTATAATAAAGAAAATCTTCTCCCATTGCTTCGAGGGCCCCGTTCACCTGGAATTGTAGAACAACCTAGAATAGAAAAGAAACAAATAAAACATGAATTCAGAAACTTTAACAAGACCGGAACTTTAGTCTCCGAAACGCCTCATTCTTTCTTGGGAGCTGATCACTGCCGTCTTCTTAATCTCTTTAAAGGAAAGAAGGGGAATACATATGTTAAAACCGAAATGTTTATTGTTCAAGGACAATGTGAATGAGTACCGTATATTCCGGCGTATAAGACGACCTGGTGTATAAGACGACCCCCCTACTTTCCTGTTAAAATATAGAGTTTAGGATATATTCACCGTATAAGACTACCCCTTTTCCAACGCATACCAAACACCGGTAAAAATAAAAAAAAAAACAGATTTGAATTTAACATGGTCCTTTTTTAATTTAAATTCTTATGACATGCAGGTATATAGCAGGAAAACTGTCACTCATAAACATATTAAAATAGGGGGGACCCCACGTCATTTTTTGGGGGGGTCCCCCATTCTAATAGCTAGTAAAGGCTAGGTATTCAGCTGGGGGCTGATATTAGTAGCCTGGGAAGCTCCGTGGGTATTACCCTCTTCCCAGACTTCAAACATCTGCCCCAGCCGTCTGCTTAACCTCCGCTAGAGACTATAATGATGGTGGATCCCACGCCAATTTTCTTTTTAAAAAATCCTTTATTTTAACACTAAATGACAATTGAGGGGTTAATAAAGATGCAGTCCCTAAATTATTAATTTTGTAATTAATTTTTCCCAAAAATGTTGACGTGGGGCTTCGCCATATTTTTGTGTCCAGCCAGGTACAGCAGGCAGGAACGGGCTGCACCCAACCACCAGCTGCCTATTTGTACCTGGCCGGACACAACAATATAGGGAAGCCCTTTTTTTTTTTAATTATTTCATGAAATAATTTAAAAAAAAAATACGTGGGGCTTCGCCCTATTTTTGTGTCCAGCCAGGTACAACTAGGCAGCTGGGGGCTGGAATCTGCAGCGCAGGGAGACCCAAGCTTTCTGGGCCCCCCCCCCCGCTGCAAATTGCAGTCCGCAGCCACCCCGGAAAATGGCGCGTTCATAGAAGCGCCATCTTCTGGCGCTGTACCCAACTCATCCAGGGCCCTGGTGCGGTGGCTCACTGGGTAATAAAGGGGTTAGGGCCAGCTTGGCATTATCAGCTGGCCCTAAGCCCGAAATTCATGGGGTCACGCCAATATTAGACATGACCACCATGAATTTCTAGTAAAGTATTTAAAAAAACACAACACCCAGAAAAAAGTCCTTTAATTGAAATAAAGACACAATTCTTTATTGTTCTAAATTAAACCATACTTACCATCACGCCCATTCCAGCTGAAGCCAACGATCTCCTGCAATAAAAGTAAAATAATAAAGCAACCTCATCCTTACCTCTCCATGGTTCCCAGGACCGGTCCAGCTCTGCTACATTCACATGACAGGCTGCACCGCAGCAGAACGCTGCCGTTCAGCTTGCCATGCGGCAGACACTGAGAAGCGCAGGCATGCTTGTGCTCCTCAGTGTCTGACTGTGACGGCATCCAGATGAGCCGAGATCATGTCCAATGAACTTGGCTCACCTCATGCACGTCACTGACAGCGTGGGAAAATTCTCCTGCTCCCCGCATGCGCAGTAGAAGTTTCCCACGCTGTCAGTGACGGACGTCCAGGAGGTGAGCTGAGTTCATTGTCGGCTCATCTGGATGCCGTCACAGTCAGACACTGAGGAGCGCAAGCATGCCTGCGCTTCAGTGTCTGCAGGATGACAGGCTGGATGGCAGCGTTCTGCTGCGGTCCAGCCTGTCATCTCGATGTAGCAGAGCTGGACCTGTCCTGGGAACCATGGAAAGGTAAGGATGAGGTTGGTTTATTATTTTTCTTTTATTGCAGGAGATCGTTGGCTTCAGCTGGAATGGGCGTGATGGTAAGTATAGTTTAATTTAGAACAATAAAGATTTGTGTCTTTATTTCAATTAAAGGAGTTTATTCTGGGTGTTTGTGTTTTTTTTTTAACTTTGACTATGGGGTTAGCAATGGGGGTGTCTTATAGACGCCTCTCCATTACTAACCTGGGCTTGATGTCAGCTGGCATTATAAGCTGACATCAACCCCAGCCCTATTACCCCCTGCCACCGCTACAGGGCAGCGTGGAAGAGCGAGGCTAAGTGCCAGAATTGGTGCATCCTATGAATGCGCCATTTCTGGGGCGGCTGACGGCTGGTGTTTCTAGCCTGGGAGGGGGCCAATATTCATGGCTCCCTTCCTGGGCTATTAATATCAGCCCCCAGCTGTCTGCCTAGCCTTTGCTAGCTATTAAAATAGGGGGGACCCCACGTCATTTTTTTTGGGGGGTCCCCCATTTTAATAGCTAGTAAAGGCTATGTATTCAGCTGGGGGCTGATATTAGTAGCCTGGGAAGCTCCGTGGGTATTATCCCCTTCCCAGGCTTCAAACATCTGCCCCAGCCGTCTGCTTAACCTCCGCTAGAGACTAAAATTAAGGGGAACCCCACGCCAATTTTTTTTTTAATAAATCCGTTATTTTAACACTAGATGACAAGTACAGTAACCAGCACTGTCACTGTACTTCATATATATGTGACTGACATGTTTCTATCTATCTAATCTATGTGTGATGCTCTATCTTTCTGTTCTAAATTGTCGGGTACAGATGCTGAATTGCCGGCCGGCTTTTTTAAAGAGACGGTGCATGAAAACACTATTATTTGTTTTAATAAATCCTTTACACTAAATGACAAGTACAGTAAGCAATACTGTCACTGTACTTCATATATATGTGACTGACATGTTTCTATCTATCTAATCTATGTGTGAAGCTCTATTCTTTCTATTCTAAATTGTCGGGTGCCGGCTTATGCTGCTGCTGAATTGCCGGCTTTTCATATATTGTCACAGAAGCGATGCGAACTTCCCAGCTCCGGACACAGCGCAGCGCTTCTGTGACAAGTGAAAGCTGTCGGCACAGAAGCCCTGCGCTGTGTCCGGAGCTGGGAATACGCAGCGATGTGTCCGTTTCAGCACAGAAGCGCTGACTATCTGGACCTACCGCCGCCGTATTTTAACTCCCTCCACCTTATATTAACTCCGACATGGCAGGGATACGGCCACGGCAGCTTATTAACACCCCCAGAGTATCCCCGCATGTCAATTTCTGAAAGTTCAAAAGCATTACCGGCGTATAAGACGACCCCAGACTAGACAGAAGATTTTTCAGTCTTCAAAAGTCGTCTTATACGCCGGAATATACGGTATATTGACCAATTACCCTGGGTGTTTCCTTTTCCTCAACTGCATCCCTGTCTTCATGGACCTTGTTGTGACCCTAGGTTCGATTGGTGCTCTCCGCCTGATATAAATAATAACATTACATTTTCTGGGCACTTAGAGTGGTATAAGGATATCTTCTATCAATCCTAAAAGTTTAGGCATCGAGGTTTGTTCTGCGATGGAGATATCATCAATAAACGCCTGTAATATACCCTTCCGCATACTGTCTACAAGTGGCCGCTACTGAGAGCACTTTGCCTGGGTATAGGTGCTGAGGATGCTCGGAAGAACAAGTCATTGTCCATAACATCACAAGCTATGTACAGTTTGCCAACTCCTACTAGCTTGCTTGATTTAATAATATACCCACCTTTGAGTCTTAGTATTTAAATTTGACACACCGAGGTCCTCTGTTTCACCCTGGGCACTGTAGTCTTCAGCTTGCTGGACCATTTGCTCCTCTTCTCCATTGCTCCCTTCTGCTTCTCTTTAGGGGAGATAGAAAACAGAATATTACATTTTATCAACAATTTGGTGAAATAGATCATAACTGCTTTGCAATAAATTACCTTGAGCTGCTGGGTTGAGGTTGATTTTCCGATGATTTCCCTGCTGCCAAGACCAGTGTGTATGCTTGGCAGAGTTCTCCTAACGTTTTTTCTCTGTAATTCCTCTCTGCTGTCATGTTGGAATGACTGAGATATTTGGAGAAAAGATACCTCTGTGTCTCTGTTAAATGTGACACGGTCCATGTTTCACAAGTTTTTCTTGCCACCTGACTAGAGATGGATTTAAATTTGTACCTAGATAGCAATAGAGTAGATCATAAATACATGGCACAACATCTAATATGTAGGATTTTTAACTTTTAAGACTTACTTCTTCTGGTAGCGATGAAGGTCGGTGGATACATTATATATCTGTCTTCCTGTAGTCGATAAGAAGAATTTATCTGGACTGTCTTTTTTGGCCAGCACCCGTCTCACTTTTTTAAAGTAGATGTTAAACCACTGTAAATAAACAAAACAAAAAACAGTAAACCACTTAATAAAAATTGAGTTGGGCCCTTCAATATTAAGATAAGAAAATTTGAAATAGACTAAATTAATTACTGGAGTCAATGACCGCACCAACGTGAGGGAGGGATGTGCCTGACCAGGAGAGCGAAACCTACAGACTAAAAGGGCGGTATCTCTCCTCCGCCTCAGTTGGATTTCAGAGCATGATAGGAACCACACAATCTAAATATATAGAAAAGTCACCTCACACCAAACATATGTCAGACTATAAACTGCCCACCATTCATTTAAAGTGCAGAACATCTGTGATAAGGGAGAGCATATCTGTTCCTACTGATAATGCATTCTGGATGCTGCTGCAACAAGCATTATTGTTAAGAAAATGCACTATTCTGGACACCGATACTATGGTTTAGCATCCTGGATACTGCAGGGAAATAAGGGAAAGACTCCCAACACACCTGCATGAGGATGTAGCACCAAGTTGTCCTGTAAAATCTGGTTAAAGGGAGGATCTACTAAAAGGGACAGAATGCCACTAATCCTACGGGTTGAAGTCATGACAACTAACAGATCCCTCTCTAATGTGGGTGCCGTCGTAGTGACAGGAACATTTTACCTTTTCTTCTTCTTCAGTAAGCACAAAACAGGCTACTTGGTGGGCAGCAGTCTTATGGCATTTAACTCCGACAATTATTAGCTGTTCATTTTGATAGATGTGACGCATCCTCTCTGTCCACTCAGAAACCTGTGAGTCAAGACATGGGAAAGTTAGATAGACATGTGGCTTTAAATCAGGATAATGAGTAGGTTGTTACTTACCGTCATGTTTCTGACAACTCCTGGTCTTTGTAAGTGTTTTAGTATGATTAAGGCCTCAAGGTAATAGAGAATCTCCAACTGATGCACTTCATTTCGGGATCCTCCTTGGACATCCTCGATGGCTTGCAGGAAAGCTGGCTTTGCAACGGTCAGGATCTCCTGGCATTGCTGAGGTGTTTTGTCCAATTTATGCAACTCCAGGTACCTAAGAGAAAGATTAATAAATGTGACTGATAGGTGAGGCCTATTTTTAAGTCATGTATGAAAAATCCTGGCGGGAGAGAGAAAAGAGAAAAAATAATAATTGTGCATACATCTGAAAGGATAAAAATTAGCTGACATACCTTTTGCTGACAACTTCTTTTGCAACTCCCTTGGAAAATTTCTTCTGAATATCCGCAGTCACATATTGGAAATACTTCATTGCCTTGAAGAGTTTTTCATTTTTATCGCGTAAATTGGTTGCAAATAGTTGATAATGTACAAATTTCCGGACATTCTTAATGTAGTTGGTGACAGTTTGGTTGCACAGACCGAGATCTTGAATGTTTTTGAAAAATAAATGGGCGTTTTCAATCTTTGTCGCAAAGTTGAGGCTCACACGGCATTTGTTCATAAAGTATAAAAACCTTGACACATTTTCAGCAATTTGTTTGTATCTTTCCAGCTTGCAATGGTTCTGCAAATAAGAGGAAAAACCTTTTAATATTGGATGAGACAGAGAATGGCGATCATAATAACCTGCATCTTTCATTTTGATCCTCTTGTCAACAGTCCATTTCTGGCTTGTCATCCTACAAATTTGGAAGAAAGAACAACAGGTCAGAGTAGAAACAAATTACAACTTTGAGAAAAATACTGTGTAAGCATATACAGCATATATATATAGTGACGTCCTGCCAATGGCAGTAGACTATGCAGCCGCTATGGGGCCTGTGAGTCCAGGGTTCCCTGTAACGACGCATTCATGGGGCCCTCACCCAGTGGAAGAATCTGGGGAAATGTCGGGGACCTTGACAGCTGGGGGTTCCACTCACCGTTGTCAGGGGTGGTAAACATTTCTGTGTCCCCAGGCCCGATTTCTGTGGACCCCAGTGCTCTGACTGGCAGCAGCACTTTGCTGACTGCCTGCCCTTTATACGCAGCATCCACTGCTGAACACTGCGTGTTCTGAAGTTCATCTGTGGGTAAAGCTAGTACATCATCCTCTACTGGCCCACAGATGAAAATCGTAATGGCAGTGCATTTTAGTATGCCCCGCCAAAGCTGTGTGCCCCACAGAGCTGTCTGTGTGTAGGGCACTTTTTTGGCATCCTGTTTTATGGCTGCAATGGAAGGGAAATCTATTGCCTAAAATAGGAGAAAAAATTACTTTGTAAGGGCTGTAAAGTTGTGGGATATGCTATTAATTGTCCCAGTTAAACATTATTTGTATTGTTTTTTTGCTCAATATATATATATATATATATATATAGATAGATAGATATAAAAGCATGATGAGTGAGAATGTTACACACACTAACTGACCTCGGCCTGTCTTCATCTGTTTGGCTGGTATTTTCCTCTCTTTCTCTGGTCTCTGGTTGTTGATCGGCTTCACTGTCGGATGTTTCAGAGGATGTATAGTCTTCTGCAGCTGAAAGATGCACCAATTCAGGATTTGATATGGCTCGGCGTGCCGATGTGCCAGTTGATGTAGATGGCTCCTCATCTTCAACAGTCCTGTAAATTATAAAAATCCTTAGTAATAACGTGAAGTACAATCTTGAGTAGGCCAGCAGTGTTGACAATTTTTTAAAGTGGCCTAAAAGCCAGGATGTGCTGAGGCCAAGGCAATGTTTGAGCAAGGGATTAAAGTAAATTCCTTGTATAAATTTACACTCACCTGTAGACATCATAATCCTCTGTGACAGGCGGCTCTTCCTCTGTGACGGGCGGCTCTTCCTCTGGGACGGGCGGCTCTTCCTCTGGGACGGGCGGCTCTTCCTCTGGGACGGGCGGCTCTTCCTCTGGGACGGGCGGCTCTTCCTCTGGGACGGGCGGCTCCTCCTCGATGACTGTAGACATTTCCTCCTCAACAGACATCACTTCCTCCTCATTAGGCAGCTCTTGCTCACTGGTTGTCAGCTCATCCTGCACAGGTGATGCCCCCTCATCTTCAACAATCCTGTAAATATAAAATACACGTGATTATTTGGCATAGTTCAGAACATATATGCAAATCTATAAAGCTTACACAAGTATGAACATCAGTATTCAAAGAATAAGATGCTAGTGGGGCATACCTGGCCATAGTTGGTTTCTCGGGTACTATAAACCCTCTGTCCTCCAGGAAGGAGATAAGATCGTCCTTTGTAGTGATCTCTGGAATCTTGTCATAAGGGATATATGTTCCTTTTGTTGCAATTGCTATCAGTGAGTTTCTAGATTCTTTCACTAGCGCATCCTTCTCCTCTTCTGTACAGTATCTAAGGCATTGTCGTGTAAGGTGCTGTGGCAGTTGAGTAAATGTTTTGTAACATAGTGGACATGTCTTCAGCATCCTGAAGCCGCTGTAAAAAAGAAAAATGTAAGATCAGGAACAATATCAGTGAGAATCTAGCTTTTCCACCCACTAATATCAACCAGCATTTTTTATGTTTCAGCAGGATAACTGGATTTCAAAAATCTGATTTTTTTTTTACAACAAATACACAGCTCATGAGAAAAGGCACGTCTCATCATTGCCATAGATTTTTTTTAAAAAGATGAGGGCTGGCTCTAGAGTGTATTTTGACCACCAATAGCCAGCCCTCATTTTTGGTCACAAAAACGGACAAACGTACACAATTTTTTAAGGAGCAATTGTTTAGCACAAGTTAATGCACTTTTATAGCATACTACACAAATTGTGTCAATATTGTGCACATAACACATGCGGTTTTTTATCATATGCATGTTCCTAGATCTTGCGCAAATCTGAGGTTTTGCAAGAATTATTTAGATTGACAAAGATACCGTGCAAAAAATTAATGTGGTATTGACTATGCAAATGCTTATACAGTTTTGCACATGACCGGTACTCATTTATCAGTCAAAAAGGAGAAAAAACGAGTGAGCGAGCAAGTACATATACAGTTTAAAGCCTTTTCACACTGCAAACTTTGAAAGATACAGAAAGACCGCGCCAAAAACATAAACCCTTTCTGTGACTGAGCCTGAACAATTGCAAGCCTTAACATGATGTTAGAATACACTTTCACACCACAATCCTTCCCCCTCCCCCCACCACAGTAATACAACCAAGCTAAAAAGTTTGCAGAGGTCACAGAGAGGACATCAGATTAGGCACCTGATTCCAGTACAAACTATATGAGTACAAGCATACTTATACACCTGATTCCAGTACAAGCTATATGAGTACAAGTATACTTATACACCTGATTCCAGTACAAGCTATATGAGTACAAGTATACTTATACACCTGATTCCAGTACAAGGTCAGATGATGCTGCAGTATAGTTAGGCACCTGATCCCAATACATGCTGTATGTTAACTTCTTCTGCAAATACTCCCATGGTCTCAGTGTACCCCAGAATGCATGCTGCAATGGTGTCCAGAAAGAGTATTTCTAGAAGCAACACATACCTCTGCAGATTCATATTTCCCTCCCACTCACTATCCCACCAGGTGTACTTACCTTCTTTTGGGCGGCATGGTTGTAATTGGCTAAGGTCACAGCTTCTCTTGTGCACTAATCACCCTTGTTGCTCCTGAGCACTGGATCAAATTAAACTTCCCTCCAAAACTCCTTTTCCTTTTCCTAAAATGATGCACTTGTCAGTGATTGGTTTATTTGAATGTAAATCATGAATCTGCTCCGATTGGTTAATGCAACTTAGTAGGCGTAGCTTTTTCTTGATGAGAGCTGGCTACAGGTACTTCCAGGACGACCCGTAGCCAGCCCTCACCCTTGGATTAGCTCAATGAGGATGAGAGCTGGCTACAGGTACTTCCAGGATGACCCGTAGCCAGCCCTCACCCTTGGAATCGTTCAATGAGGATGAGAGCTGGCTACAGGTACTTCCAGGATGACCCGTAGCCAGCCCTCACCCTTGGAATAGCTCAATGAGGATGAAAGCTGGCTACAGGTACTTCCAGGACGACCCGTAGCCAGCCCTCACCCTTGGAATAGCTCAATGAGGATGAGAGCTGGCTACAGGTACTTCCAGGATGACCCGTAGCCAGCCCTCACCCTTGGAATCGTTCAATGAAGGTGAGGGCTGGCTACTGGTTTGATGATACCAAAAGCACTTAAAATTCAATCTGCAACAAAAAAGTCGCTCTGACGCCGCCGTTCAGGGCTGCGTCCGTTATCACGCTCATCTGATGAATTACGGAAAAAAAACGTAAACTTTATAGTTTTTTTGGCGCTCTTATTTCACCGCCCGTTCCTACGTGCCGCCATTCAGCGCAGCTTCCGTTATCACGCTCATCTAATGAATTATGGAAAAAAAACGTAAACTTTATAATTTTTTTGCCGCGCTTATTTCACCGCCCGTTCCCACGCGCCGCGGTACAGCGCACCTTCCGTTATCACGCTCATCTTATGAATTACGGAAAAAAACGTAAACTTTATAGTTTTTTTGGCGCGCTTATTTCACCGCCCGTTCCTACGCGCCGCCGTTCAGCGCAGCTTCCGCTATCACGCTCATCTGATGAATTACGGAAAAAACCCGAAAACTTTATAGTTTTTTGGCGCGCTTATTTCACCGCCCGATCCTACGCGCCGCCGTTCAGCGCACCTTCCGTTATCACGCTCATCTGATGAATTACGGAAAAAAAACGTAAACTTTATAGTTTTTTTGGCGCTCTTATTTCACCGCCCGTTCCTACGCGCCACCGTTCAGCGCAGCTTCCGTTATCACGCTCATCTGATGAATTGCGGAAAAAAAACGTAAAATTTATATTTTTTTGGGCGCGCTTATTTCACCGCCCGTTCCTACGCGCCGCCGTTCAACGCAGCGTCCGTTATCACGCCCATCTAATGAATTATGGAAAAAAAACGTAAAGTTTATAGTTTTTTTGGCGCGCTTATTTCACCGCCCGATCCTACGCGCCGCCGTTCAGCGCACCTTCCGTTATCACGCTCATCTGATGAATTACGGAAAAAAAACGTAAACTTTATAGTTTTTTTGGCGCTCTTATTTCACCGCCCGTTCCTACGCGCCGCCGTTCAGCGCAGCTTCCGTTATCACGCTCATCTGATGAATTGCGGAAAAAAAACGTAAATTTTATAGTTTTTTTGGCGCGCTTATTTCACCGCCCGTTCCTACGTGCCGCCGTTCAGCGCAGCGTCCGTTATCACCCTCATCTGATGAATTACGGAAAAAAAACGTAAACTTTATAGTTTTTTTGGCGCGCTTATTTCACCGCCCGTTCCTATGCGCCGCCGTTCAGCGCAGCGTCCGTTATCACGCTCAATGAGGATGAGAGCTGGCTACAGGTGCCTCCAGGGCGACACCTAGCCAGCCCTCACCCTTGGAATAGCTCAATGAGGATGAGAGCTGGCTACAGGTGCCTCCAGGGCGACCCCTAGCCAGCCCTCACCCTTGGAGCAGCTCAATGAGGATGAGAGCTGGCTACAGGTGCCTCCAGGGCGACCCCTAGCCAGCCCTCACCCTTGGAGCAGCTCAATGAGGATGAGAGCTGGCTACAGGTGCCTCCAGGGCGACCCCTAGCCAGCCCTCACCCTTGGAGCAGCTCAATGAGGATGAGAGCTGGCTACAGGTGCCTCCAGGGCGACCCCTAGCCAGCCCTCACCCTTGGAGCAGCTCAATGAGGATGAGAGCTGGCTACTGGTGCCTCCAGGGCGACCCCTAGCCAGCCCTCACCCTTGGAGCAGCTCAATGAGGATGAGAGCTGGCTACAGGTGCCTCCAGGGCGACCCCTAGCCAGCCCTCACCCTTGGAGCAGCTCAATGAGGATGAGAGCTGGCTACAGGTTTGATGATACCAAAAGCACTTAAAATTCAATCTGCAACAAAAAAAAGTCGCTCTGACGCCGCCGGTAAGGGCTGCGTCCGTTATCACGCTCATCTGATAAATTACAGAAAAAAAACGTAAACTTTATCGTTTTTTTGGCGCACTTATTTCACCGCCCGCTCCTACGTGCCGCCGTTCAGCACAGCATCCGTTATCACGCTCATCTGATGAATTACGGAAAAAAAACGTAAACTTTATAGTTTTTTTGGCGCGCTTATTTCACCGCCCGTTCCTACGCGCCGCCATTCAGCGCAGCGTCCGTTATCACGCTCATCTGATGAATTACGGAAAAAAAACGTAAACTTTATAGTTTTTTTGGCGCGCTTATTTCACCGCCCGTTCCTACGCGCCGCCGTTCAACGCAGCTTCCGTTATCACGCTCATCTAATGAATTATGGAAAAAAACGTACACTTTATAGCTTTTTTGGCGCGCTTATTTCACCGCCCGTTCCTACGCGCCGCCGTTCAGCGCAGCTTCCGTTATCACGCTCATCTGATGAATTACGGAAAAAAAACGTAAATTTTATAGTTTTTTTGGCGCGCTTATTTCACCGCCCGTTCCTACGCGCCGCCGTTCAGCGCAGCGTCCGTTATCACCCTCATCTGATGAATTACGGAAAAAAAACGTAAATTTTATAGTTTTTTTGGCGCGCTTATTTCACCGCCCGTTCCTATGCGCCGCCGTTCAGCGCAGCGTCCGTTATCACGCTCAATGAGGATGAGAGCTGGCTACAGGTGCCTCCAGGGCGACACGTAGCCAGCCCTCACCCTTGGAATAGCTCAATGAGGATGAGAGCTGGCTACAGTTGCCTCCAGGGCGACCCCTAGCCAGCCCTCACCCTTGGAATAGCTCAATGAGGATGAGAGCTGGCTACAGGTGCCTCCAGGGCGACCCGTAGCCAGCCCTCACCCTTGGAATAGCTCAATGAGGATGAGAGCTGGCTACAGGTGCCTCCAGGGCGACCCGTAGCCAGCCCTCACCCTTGGAATAGCTCAATAAGGATGAGAGCTGGCTACAGGTGCCTCCAGGGCGACCCCTAGCCAGCCCTCACCCTTGGAATAGCTCAATGAGGATGAGAGCTGGCTACAGCTGCCTCCAGGGCGACCCCTAGCCAGCCCTCACCCTCGGAATAGCTCAATGAGGATGAGAGCTGGCTACAGGTGCCTCCAGGGCGACCCCTAGCCAGCCCTCACCCTCGGAATAGGTCAATGAGGATGAGAGCTGGCTACAGGTGCCTCCAGGGCGACCCCTAGCCAGCCCTCACCCTTGTAATAGCTCAATGAGGATGAGAGCTGGCTACAGGTTTGATGATACCAAAAGCACTTAAAATTCAATCTGCAACAAAAAAAAGTCGCTCTGACGCCGCCGTTAAGGGCTGCGTCCGTTATCACGCTCATCTGATAAATTACGGAAAAAAAACGTAAACTTTATAGTTTTTTTGGAGCGCTTATTTCACTGCCTTTTCCTACGCGCCGCCGTTTAGCGCAGCTTCCGTTATCACGCTCATCTAATGAATTATGGAAAAAAAGTAAACTTTATAGTTTTTTGGCGCGCTTATTTCACCGCCTGTTACTACGCGCCACCGTTCAGCGCAGCTTCCGTTATCACGCTCATCTGATGAATTACGGAAAAAAAACGTAAACTTTATAGTTTTTTTGGCGCGCTTATTTCACCGCCCGTTCCTACGCTTCGCCGTTCAGCGCAGCGTCTGTTATCACGCTCATCTGATGAATTACGGAAAAAAAACGTAAACTTTATAGTTGTTTTGGCGCGCTTATTTCATCCCCCGTTCCTACGTGCCGCCATTCAGCGCATCGTCCGTTATCACGCTCATCTGATGAATTATGGAAAAAAAAAGCGTAAACTTTATAGTTTTTTTGGCGCGCTTATTTCACCGCCCGTTCCTACGCGCCGCCGTTCAGCGCAGCGTCCGTTTTCACGCTCATCTGATGAATTACAGAAATAAAACGTAAACTTTATAGTTTTTTTGGCGCACTTATTTCACCGCCCATTCCTACGTGCCGCCGTTCAGCACAGCAACCGTTATCACGCTCATCTGATGGATTACGGAAAAAAAACGTAAACTTTATAGTTGTTTAGGCGCGCTTATTTCACGCCCGTTCCTACGCGCCGCCATTCAGCGCAGCGTCCGTTATCACGCTCATCTGATGAATTACGGAAAAAAACCGTAAACATTATAGTTTTTTGGGCGCGCTTATTTCACCGCCCGTTCCTACGCCACGGTTTTTACACAACTTTAAGTGTTTTACAACATGGTCACATGCTCTATTTACTTTTACCTATTTTTGATATGAAATATGGGCTCAATATCAGTGATTATTGCTGCCATTTTTGTGTCTTTTAAATAATGATGTAATAAAATTGCAACTTTTTAAATGCCTTTAATTAAACTCCTTATTCTCATTTGATTATATGGTCACAATCTGTGTTAAAAGAGTTAATGTTTTACAAGGTCAGGCAGCAGCACTGTTGAAAGTCCTAATCTCAGTGAAACAACAGAGACAAAAATGCTACATCATCATCCCCTCCCCCCATCACAGCCATTCCACCGAAGGATAAGTGAAAAATCTCCTTATTGTGTGTTTCCTGTGAGGGTCTATCATGAACGAGTGAATGGCTTTTAAAGCACAGCTGCCATCCAGTGTTCAATTTCCAGAAAAGCAGCTGAATTCTGTCTGACAAGTAATGAATGATATTTAAAGCACAGATGCCATCTGGTGGTCATTTCCAAGTGATGAAATGTTGTGAGGGCTGGCTAAATGGCTTGTTTTTCGGACCTGGCACAGACGAGATTTTTGCAAGCCTTTTTTCGGAGCCTTAATGGCGTCGGATCGACCCGGGGCGGCGTGCAGAGCATCTCCCGGGCTGGATCTGTAAAATGGCGAGCGTTGCGTCGTCCAGCGGCGAAGTTTTTTCGTGAGGGCTGGCTATTGTAGGTGAGAGCTGGCTATTAAAGAAGATGGCAGAGAGGATTTCTTTGGAAAAATGTTTTCATCTCGAAACGTTACGAAAAAAGTACAGCGCGTCCGGCATGTGATAAGAGTGAGGCACGCCGAATAGCGGCGTCCAGCTCCAAACCGCGTGCGTTCCAGAGCCAGAAAACTGTAGCGCGGACGCCGAGGCTTAATCGCAAATTCCAGAGATGCTCGTCCCCTCGGGACGAGTGTGGGAGCGCCTGACGCGAATCTGGTCAAAAAACGCAAACATTTCCAAAATCCAAAGGTCCAACTGTTGAGTCTGCCTATGGGGAGTGCATTATACTATATTGAGGATTATCTGGTGCATTATACTATATAGAGGCTATTTATACAGTGTGGGGATTACAGTTAGGGTCATATAGTGTGGGGTATTTGTATGGTGTGGGGGCCATCATACAGTGTTGGAGACATCAGTTTGGGGGCTACTAAGGGGTCAGTATACTGTGTGTGGGGGTACTATACAGTGAGGGGGCATTATACTGTGTATAGGAAAGCATCATACTGTGTAGAGAGGGGCTGTACATGGGGGAGACTCAGGACATTATCAAATGTTAAGTGGGCACTTATCTTTATAGGGGAACTCAGGTTATTGTGACTGTCAAATGGGCACACAGAGGGCACAATTACTTTCTAGGGGGCAAAATGTGGGCACTGTTTTCTAGGGCACGTGCACACGGCATTACTATATTCTAGAGGTTTGTTTAACCATCTAGAGGGGGCACAGCAGGTGCAGTAATAGGGACACATACAACAGCGGCTCAGTATTGGGGTATCAGCAGGATGAGGAGTTTAAAAAAAGAAAAAAAAAATCTATTATACCCCCCTCCGAGACCGCCACCGTCTGAGTGTCCTGGGAGGACCCGCTTCATTTCCACTTATAATCATGAGTGGGCTGCCATGAGGCGGGTCCTCTCACGACATTGGAGTGTTCTTGGGGCGGAGCCTTCCTTGAGGGATGTTGTGGGGCAATTTCCACTTATGACTGCCAGACGAGCCAGGAATCTGGGTGATCTGGTTACTTCAAGTCATTATGTCCCACCAGCACCTAACCCTTTTGGGTCGCGCGGTCCCAGGGTTGGATCCTATCCATGTGGCCATTGTGTAGCTTGCGCTAATGTGCTCCGTTGTTCGTCTTTTATGAACTCAGATGGCTCCCGGACATACCGAATCCTCAGATATATTTCCTGCAGTACAACACACGTGGTTTATTATGCCACGTGTGGGTGTCAAAAAATTTATGTAGGTCTTACTACAAGGGAACTGAGGATTCGAGTTCGGGACATTGGCGCAGCTAGATCTGTGTCGGACCCCCGGGAGCTCAGAACGTTACCACGACACTTCAAACAAGTTCATGATTGTGATCCACGCAGCCTTATGGTGCGTGGAATTGATGTGGTGCATCTGGGCTCTCGGGGTGGTGACTACAAATTGTGCCTTGCACAAAAAGAGGCCAGATGGATTAGCACCCTGGATACCCTGGTACCGCGCGGCCTTAATGAAAATCTGAATTTTTCTTCATTTTTATGATTGGGCCCTTTTGCTTGGCGATGCTCCCCCTCAGCGTTAATAATTTTTTCCGATCTGTAGTTCGTGCTTTAGTTTTTAGCCTCTTTTAATTGTGTGTTCCTTACTTTTTTTTTTTTTCTCTTACGTTTTTAGACCTATGGCTATGAACCCCTTATTATTGTGCACCTTATGGACCCTGTCCTACTTACTGTTCAAGATATTCTACAGCTGACAACTCGGAGCATCTCTCAAGAGCCCCCTGATGACTATCATCTTTCCTTTATATGGGGGAAATGGTTCTATATTGAATTGTATCCATGTATATAAATTGTGACCTATACCCACATTGGGAATTTTTTCAATCACATATGTGAGTGCTTTTGAATCCTTGTTATATTGATGCCCCAGCTGTCATACCTATTGTTCTGTGACAGTGAGTATTTTACTTCATTTGATGTCTCTTGTACTATATGCTCCCTGTCCCCTGTGCATGTCTCTATTCATTATCTCCATTTACACATTGGTGGTGCGCGTGTCCTCCGGTCCTGGGCTGGCCTGCGCCCGCGTCTGGCTGCCTCCTGCCCCGGGCGCTCTCCTGGGGGCGTTTCCTAGGCACGCCCCCGGGCGCGCGCTCGGGGCTTGGCGGCTGTGATGCGTGCAGCGGGGGGCGCGGCTCCGGGTACACGCGCCGCTCCACACCAACGAATTGCGTCCTTTCCCACCATGTGACTAGCGGTGGGCGTATATATTCAGGTCCTGTCGGGTACACTTTACAGCGCCTCTTGAAAAAGAAGAGCGAAACGCGCGTCGGGGCGCGCTTCTATTTGTTGGCACCCTCTGTGATCCCTCTGCTATTTCTGCGGGCTTTCTGCCACCCGGTGTTATATATCAGGGTGAGTGATTATTCTTTTCCCTCTCTTGGGCATTCCCTGTGTACCTATGCATCCTATTTTATGGGCACATAGCAGCCAGTACTTTTGACTTTGGCTTTGTATCATTCCCTCATGTTACTAGTTTACATTTTGCGACTTTTGCACATTACATTGTCCAGTCTTTCTATTATAATGATTTGTGCCCTATAAAGGGTTATTCTTTATAATTATGTACCGTTATATGTGCTGCTATATATGTATAGAGTGTCCTTTTGCATGTACAGTTGATTATGCCCTTTTGTTTTAGATTGTCCCGCAGTTTTATTACCATGGGTCACTTTGTCTGGCACTGCCTTCCAAGATCCTCTTGCCTTGTCACTATTTTCTTGTATAACCCTTTATTATTTTGGTGATGAATTATTAATTAATAAACTTTGTCTTTTGCTATGCTACTCTTGTTTTCTCCGGTTCTTTTATATTGTATTTGAGTAGGCAATCTGAACTTGGTGCCGGACAACATGTCTTAGCACCATGTTCCATACCATAGCATTTATTTGGCCAGCTTTGTTTACAAGGATGAGGAGTTTGTACAGGTTGGGAATAGATGGGGACGGTGCCTGAAATGTAAGGAGTCAAATGTGTCTTTGGATGGAGACGTTGTCGTGTCGGTCTGGGCCAGATGAAAAAGACGGTAAAAAGTGAACAATTTAATCAGAAAGAACGTCATCTGTAAATTACTATATATAACTGTAATCTCTTATATATTCTGCAGGACTGACATCTATCAATATATGTCGCCATATGGCGGTAGTATCAGTGCTGCTCTGTGTATAGAGATTATTTTCAGTAACAGCGTGGTCATCTGCTGAGGTTCTCCTACATCCACTATATGGGTGCGCCACTATTTTTGTAATCAGGGTCACCTGGTTAGGGGCCCAATCAGAAGTTTCGCCCCCCCCCGAACCAAAACCCTATCATACAGCCAGCATCTGTCTGTAACAGCAGCGACTGGAGCGAGCTGTAATTGCTGATGTTTAACCATTTAAATCTCTGACACCTGCATTTAAATCACTGACTTGCTGGTGTGCACGCACCAGCTCCTATCTCCTTCGTACCTGCACAACGTGATCTATGGCAGAATTGCATTTTTTTTTACCATGTCAGCATACTTAGAATTTTTTTTCCATTTTCCAGTATATTGCATGGTAAAAGGAATAGTGGCATTCAAAATTACAACTTGTCCTGCAAAAGCAAGTCCTCATATGAGTAATTCAATTGAAAAATATAAAAGTTAGGATGCTTGAAAGATAGGGAATAAAAAACTCGAAAGCGCAACAATGAAAATTGGCTGTGGTGGGAAGAGGTTCAAGGGGATTTCCGCTTTGTTTAGAAAGAAACAAACAAACTGTTCTTTACTCATCCTCCCCAGTCCAGAGTTGTACCTCTGCCTTTGATCACAGTGTTAGGGTATAATGTCTTTTTCAGGCCGGTTAAACTATAGCTAAATGAGCATGCTGCTTCCTTTAACCACTTCAGTTTCTAAACTCTGAAACAGTTAAAAGAAGTAACAAAAGTCCCAACATGTGCACAGCAGTATGGTTTTTACACTGCAGTGCATTGTTTTACATATTTTCAGTGTGTGCACATATCCTAATGTAACATCTGCAGTGGGAGTATTGTGTACAGAGAATAATGCAGCTGGGAATAAACAGACATTCACAGCAGCAGACATGAATGCTTCTTTTGCTGCAACTCCCAGCAGGCTTTGCTCCTCTTTACATCCTCTAAGTGTCGCGAAGGAGTGGGAAAGACCAAGTGCAACACGAAGGGAAGAGGGGAGGAAGCCCAAACACTAGGGAAAGGGGGAGTGGAGACCCCTAGATCTAATATCACCCTGCATACCCTACCGTCCCTATATAGGTTCCACACCTATCGCCGGGCAGGACCCTAAACCCTAGATGACCCTAGAGCTTGGCCCTAGATAGGGAGGGGGAGGGGTGAGCACTGGTCAGGCCCCACTACAAACTAAAGACAACAAGGTAGACAAACAAAGGGGATTTACTTAGCTTGAGCATACACCAGAGGAGTAATACCAACAGTCCTCCAAGGGCACCAGAGAAGACACTAGCCGACTGCTAGTGCGCCAAGCTTGTACATAGAAGTATCACCGGCGATTGCCTGGAGAAAACTGAGGATTTTTAACTCCCATGCCAGGGTGTATCAATCAGCGGCAGTAGGGTGGTCGTTGCTGGGTCTTAAAGGAAGAAGGATTAAGAAAGTGTCAGCAATGCCAAGCGCAGTGACCTTCTGTTATGAACGGCAACAAGTTCTAAGAAAAGAAGGGGAAAGCTTTCCCTACAGTAAGACTAAGCTGAATCCCTATGATGTAGCGGGCTGCCTGTTTCTAGCAAACGGACCCGCCTTAGTCCTAGGCTAGTCTGAACGAAGACCTATAGAATAAAGGGAAGGGGTCCCTAAAAGAACTAAGGACTGGAACAAAAAATGGGACACCTCCTGAATAGTGTTGAGCGAGCATGCTCGACACTGCTCGGTACTCTCCCGAGCATCTCACTACTCGGGATGTTCGGCGAGCACCGAACAATTCCGGGTTACTCAGGCGGCTCCGCACTGCTCTCCTCTGCTTGTCCTCCGCACCTGCGGCTCCGCTCTGCTCCGCCTGTCCTCCGCACCTGCGGCTCTGCTCCGCTTTTCCTCCGCACCTGCAGCTCCGCTCTGCTCCGCTTGTTCTCCGCACCTGCGGATCTGCTCTGCTCCCCTTGTTCTCCGCACCTGTGGCTCTGCTCTGCTCTGCTTGTCCTCCACACCTGCGGATCTGCTCTGCTCCGCTTCTCTTCTGCACCTGCGGCTCCGCTCTGCTCCACTTGTCTTCCGCACCTGCGGCTCTGCTCTGCTCCGCTTGTCCTCCGAACCTGCAGCTCCGCTCTGCTCCGCTTGTCCTCCGAACCTGCAGCTCCGCTCTGCTCCACTTGTCCTCTGCACCTGTGGCTCCGCTTTGCTCCGCTTGTCCTCCACACCTGCGGCTCTGCTCTGCTTTGCTCCGCTTGTCCTCCGCACCTGCGGCTCTGCTCCGCTTGTCCTCCGCACCTGCGGCTCTGCTTGTCCTCTGTGCCTGCGGCTCCGCTCTGCTCTGCTCCGCTTGTCCTCCACACCTGTGGCTCTGCTCCGCTAGTCCTCTGCACCTGCGGCTCTGCTCCGCTCTGCTCCACTTGTCCTCCGCACCAGCGGCTCTGCTCCACTCTGCTCTGCTCTGCCTGTCCTCCGCACCTGCGTCTCTGCTTGTCCTCTGTGCCTGCGGCTCCGCTCTGCTCCGCTTGTCCTCCACACCTGTGGCTCTGCTCCGCTCTGCTCTGCTCCGCTAGTCCTCTGCACCTGTGGCTCTGCTCTGCATCTCTTGCCCTCCGCACCTGCGGCTCTGCTCCGCTCTGCTTCGCTCTGCTTGTTCTCCGCAACTGCGGCTCTGCTCCGCTCTGCTCCACTTGTCCTCCACACCTGCGGCTCTGCTCCGCTCTACTCTGCTCCGCTAGTCCTCTGCACCTGCGGCTCTGCTCCGCTCTGCTCCTCTTGTCCTCCGCACCTGCGGCTCTGCTACACTTGTTCTCTGCACCTGCGGCTCTGCTCCGCTCTGCTTTGCTCCGTCTGTCCTCTGCACCTGCAGCTCTGCTCCGCTGTGCTCTTCTCCGCTTGTCCTCCGTACCTGCGGCTCTGCTGCACTTGTTCTCCGTGCCTGTGGCTCTGCTCCCCTCTGCTCCGCTCCGTCTGTCCTGCGCACCTGCGGCTCTGCTCTGCTCCACTTGTCCTCCGCACCTGCGGCTCCGCTCTGCTCCGCTTGTTCTCCACACCTGCGGCTCTGCTCCGCTTGTCCTCTGCACCTGCGGCTCTTCTCCGCTCTACTCCGCTTGTCCTCCGCACCTGCGACTCTGCTCTGCTTCGCTTATCCTCCGCACCTGCGGTTCCACTACGCTCTGCTCCACTTGTCCCTCGCACCTGCGGCTCTGCTCTGCTTCTCCTCTGCACCTGCGGCTCTGCTCCGCTTGTCCTCCGAACGTGCAGCTCCGCTTGTCCTCCACACCTGCGGCTCTGCTCTGCTTTGCTCCGCTTGTCCTCCGCACCTGCGGCTCTGCTCCGCTTGTCCTCCGCACCTGCGTCTCTGCTTGTCCTCTGTGCCTGCGGCTCCGCTCTGCTCTGCTCCGCTTGTCCTTTACACCTGTGGCTCTGCTCCGCTCTGCTCTGCTCCGCTAGTCCTCTGCACCTGCGGCTCTGCTCCGCTCTGCTCCACTTGTCCTCCGCACCAGCGGCTCTGCTCCACTCTGCTCTGCTCTGCCTGTCCTCTGCACCTGCGGCTCTGCTCCGCTCTGCTCCTCTTGTCCTCTGCACCTGCGGCTCTGCTACGCTTGTTCTCCGCACCTGCGGCTCTGCTCCGCTCTGCTTTGCTCCCTCTGTCCTCTGCACCTGCAGCTCTGCTCCGCTCTGCTCTTCTCCGCTTGTCCTTCGCACCTGCGGCTCTGCTGCGCTTGTTCTCCGCGCCTGTGACTCTGCTCCCCTCTGCTCTGCTCCGTCTGTTCTGCGCACCTGCGGCTCTGCTCCGCTCTGCTCTGCTCCAATTGTCCTCCGCACCTGCGGCTCCGCTGTGCTCCGCTTGTTCTCCACACCTGCGGCTCTGCTTCGCTCTGCTCCGCTTGTCCTCTCGACCTGCGGCTCTGCTCCGCTCTGCTCTGCTTGTCCTCCACACCTGAGGCTCCGCTCTACTCCACTTGTCCTCCGCACCTGCGGCTCTGCTCTGCTCCGCTTCTCCTCCGCACCTGCGGTTCCAATACGCTCTGCTCCACTTGTCCCTCGCACCTGCGGCTCTGCTCTGCTTCTCCTCCGCACCTGCAGCTCTGCTCCGCTTGTCTTCTGCACCTGCGGCTCCGCTCTGCATCTCTTGCCCTCCGCACCTGCGGCTTTGCACCGCTCTGCTTTGCTCTGCTTGTTCTCCGCAACTGCGGCTCTGCTCCGCTCTGCTCCACTTGTCCTCCACACCTGCGGCTCTGCTCCGCTCTGCTCCCCCTGTCCTCCGCACCTGCGGCTCCGCTTTGCTCCGCTTGTCCTTCGCACCTGCGGCTCCACTCTGCTCCGCTTGTCCTTCGCACCTGCGGCTCCACTCTGCTCCGCTTGTCCTTCGCACCTGCGGCTCCACTCTGCTCCACTTACCCTCCGCACCTGCGGCTCTGCTCCGCTTGTCCTCCGCACCTGCGTCTCTGCTTGTCCTCTGTGCCTGCGGCTCGGCTCTGCTCCGCTTGTCCTCTGCACCTGCGGCTCCACTCTGCTCCTCTTGTCCTTCGCACCTGCGGCTCCACTCTGCTCCATTTACCCTCCACACCTGCGGCTCTGCTCCGCTTGTCCTCCGCACCTGCGTCTCTGCTTGTCCTCTGTGCCTGCGGCTCCGCTCTGCTCTGCTCCGCTTGTCCTTTACACCTGTGGCTCTGCTCCGCTCTGCTCTGCTCCGCTAGTCCTCTGCACCTGCGGCTCTGCTCCGCTCTGCTCCGCTTGTCCTCCGCACCTGCGGCTCTGTTCTGCTCTGCTCCGCTCCGCTTGTCCTCTGCACCTGCGGCTCTGCTCATCTTTGCTTTGCTCCGCTAGTCCTCTGCACCTGCGGCTCTGCTCTGCTCCGCTTGTCCTCCACACCTGCGGCTCTGCTCCGCTCTGCTCTGCTCCGCTTGTCCTCCGCACCTACGTCTCTGCTTCGCTCTGCTCTGCTCCGCTTGTTCTCCGCACCTGCGGCTCTGCTCTGCTCTGCTCCGCCTGTCCTCCGCACCTGCGGCTCTGCTCTGCTCCTCTTGCTCTCCGTACCTGCGGCTCTGCTCTGCTCCTCTTGCTCTCCGTACCTGCGGCTCCGTTCTGCTTCGCTTGTTCTCTGCACCTGCGGCTCTGCTCCGTCTGTCCTCTGCACCTGTGGCTCTGCTCCGCTCTGCTCTACTCCGCTTGTCCTCCACATCTGCGGCTCTGCTCTGCTTGTTCTCCGCACCTGCGGCTCCACTCTGCTCTGCTTGTCCTCCGCACATGCGGCTCCGTTCTGCTCTGCTCTGCTTGTCCTCCGCACCTGCGGCTCCGCTCTGCTCCACTTGTCCTCCGCACCTGCGGCTCCGCTCTGCTTGTCCTCTGCACCTGCAACTCCGTTCTGCTCTGCTCCACTTGTCCTCTGCACCTGCGGCTCTCCTCCGCTTTGCTTTGTCCCGCTTGTCCTCTGCACCTGCGACTCTGCTCCGCTTGTTCTCCGCACCTGCGGCTCTGCTCCGCTCTGCTCTGCTCCGCTTGTCTTCCGCACCTATGTCTCTGCTTCGCTCTGCTCTGCTCCGCTTGTTCTCCGCACCTGCGGCTCTGCTCTGCTCTGCTCTGTCTGTACTCCGCCCCTGCGGCTCTGCTCCTCTCCTCTTGTCCTCCGTACCTGCAGCTCTGCTCTGCTTCGCTTGTTCTCTGCAACTGCGGCTCCATTCTGCTTTGCTTGTTCTCTGCACCTGCGGCTCTGCTCCACTGTGCTCCGTCTGTCCTCCGCACCTGCGGCTCTGCTCCGTTCTGCTCTGCTCCGCTTGTCCTCCACACCTGCTGCTCTGCTCTGCTCCGCTTGTTCTCCGCACCTGCGGCTCCGCTCTGCTTGTCCTCTGCACATACGGCTCCGTTCTGCTCTGCTCTGCTCTGCTTGTCTTCTGCACCTGCGGCTCCTCTCTGCTCCACTTGTCCTCCGCACCTGCGGCTCCACTCTGCTCGTCCTCCGAACCTGCGGCTCCGCTCTGCTCTGCTTGTCCTCCGCACCTGCGACTCCGTTCTGTTCTGCTCCACTTGTCCTCTGCACCTGCGGCTCTGCTCCGCTTGTTCTCCGCACCTACGTCTCTGCTTCGCTCTGCTCTGCTCTGCTCTGTCTGTCCTCCGCACCTACGGCTCTGCTCCGTTATGCTCTGCTCCGCTTGTCCTTTGCAACTGCAGCTCTGCTCTGCTCCGCTTGTTCTCCGCACCTACGGCTCCGCTTGTACTCCGCACCTGCGGCTTTGCTTCACTCTGCTCTGCTCCGCTTGTCCTTCGCACCTATGTCTTCGCTTTGCTCTGCTCTGCTCCGCTTCTCCTACGCACCTCCGGCTCTGCTCTGCTCTGCTTTGCTTTGCTCCATCTGTCCTCCGCACCTGCGGCTCTGCTCCGCTCAGCTCTTCTCCGTTTGTGCTCCGCACCTGCGGCTCTGCTGCGCTTGTCCTCTGTGCCTGCGGCTCTGCTCCCCTCTGCTCTGCTCCATCTGTCCTGCGCACCAGCGGCTCTGCTTTGCTCCGCTTGTCCTCCGCACTTGTGGCTCTGCTCCACTTGTCCTCCGCACCTGCGTTTCTGCTTCGCTCTGCTCTGCTTGTCCTCAGCACATGCGGGTGTGCTCTGCTCCGCTCTGCACCATTTGTCCTCCGCGCTTGTGGCTCTGCTCTGCTTGTCCTCCACACCTGTGGCTCTGCTCCGCTTGTCCTCTGCACTTGCGTCTCTGCTTCTCTTGTCCTCCGCACCTGCGGCTCTGCTCCGCTTGTCCTCCGCACCTGCGGCTCTGCTCCGCTCTGCTAGTCCTCTGCACCTGCGGCTTTGCTCCGCTTGTCCTCCGCACCTGTGACTCTGCTCCGCTTCGTCCTCTGCATCTGCGGCTCTGCTCCGCTCTGCACCGCTTGTCGTCCGCACCTGCAGCTCTGCTCCGCTATCCCAGTCTGTATTGGTCCCTATCCAGCCTGTTTTCCTACCTGCCTGTACCCGCCAGTCTGCATACCAGCCGAGCCTGCCCGTTCCTGCATTCCCCGATGTGGGTCAACAGCTGTGACCGGGGTCGACCTGGAGTAGCACCTGAGCCACCTTCGACGTCCCTCCTCGGACCACGGAGTTGATTAAGCTGCCGTGTGTTCGTGATCGAATCTGGCGAGGCCCCTAGTCACACCCCTCCAGGCACTCCTCGGTTCTTGGCCCAGTGGGACCACTAACCATGCTCATGCCAGTCAGTCCGGGCGTGAGCGAAACAACCGCAAAGTAGTTGAACATGACCTTCTTTCCATAATTGGCCCAAAAAACATATTTCAATTACTACAAAGGGGGAATTGCCTGGATCGAGGACGGCCTTTCATTTTTCTAACTAAGGAAAGTAAACAGATTAGTTTGTAGTAATAAAAATGCAATCTCAATGTAAAGCCTCTCAGCTTTCTGACATATGATGATTGCATATAATCTACATCCATAGCTATATACATGTAATTGAATGGTGTAGTAAATACTTACCTCCCAATTGGGGCACAACGTGAATTCTCTAATGTATTCTATTGATTCCAAGAGTCCACAAAGTGCTTCCAGAGAAATTATTTTCTGACCTACACAAAACAAAACAAAAAGTGTCAGCTAGGACCAAGGGAGAAGATAGAATGCAAAAATTGAACTACTAAATTTGTTTTACTTACTTTGATTAGGTGTTTTCCAAAAATTGATGAACAAACGCTTCACATGTTCTTCAAGGAGTTTCTAATGCAATCCATTCTTGATAGAAGGTCCAAAAATGTTCTCAAAATGTAACACTTAGAAGATGCTTGCTTGTCAAGGAAGTAAGAATCTTTCTACGGTTCTTCCTCAAAGTACTTCAACCATTCCATGGCCCATGCAATACGCAAAACAATTTACGCCCCAGGCTCTGTGCATGCACATGATTTCACAACAATGCAGTAAAAGCAAATCTTTGACAAGAGCTTTTACTGTATTTATCATTGTAAAATGTGTGGGTAATGCACAGAAACAACCAAGTAGTTGAACAAGTATTTCTTATCGTAATTGGCCTGAGGAGAACATATTTCTACGACTGCAAAGAGGATATTGCCTGGAACAAGGATGGTCTTTTGTTTTTTAACTGAAACACAACAGAATAGATTGTAGTAATAAAAATGCAATCTCAATGTACAGCCTCTCAGCTTTCTGACACATGATGATTGCATATTGTCTACATTTAAAGCTTTGAAAATGTGATAGAGTTCTTGAGCAAATGCTTACCACACAATTGGAGTATGACCTGAATTCTACAATATCTTCCAAGGATTCCAAGAGTCCACATAAGGCTTTCAGGTAAGGATTTTCCTGACCTACAAAAAAAGTAAAAAACAAACATATCAGGTAGGACAAACAGGGTAGATTAAATCTAAGCATTGAATTATTACATTTGTCCTACTTACTTTGATTTGGAGTTTTCCAAGAAAATGATCAATAAATCCACACATCTTCTTCTAGGTCCTTCTAAGGCAGGGGTCTCAAACTCGGCTGGGTATATGGGCCGCACATGGAAAAAATTTGAATTTGGGGGGCCGCATTCTTTGTTCAATGTAACATTTTTAGTGATACCATTTTTTTGTATACACCTTTTGAACATTTTTGCCGTGTTTATTTTTTTATGGCTTGGGTCTTTATGGATGTGGCGATAATAAACGTGCACTTTTTTGTGTTTACTTTAGTTTACATATAAAACAGCATTTTTAGTGCCCAATAATTTTTCATGCTTTATTTTATTTTTTTTACAATTTTATTTCCCCCAATTGGCCACATACAGTAATATTGTCTTACAATTAGCATCATATAGTAATAATGGAAAACATCTTGTAGTAATGTTCCCCATCCAAGTCCCCATCTTGTACTAATGTGCCCCATCCAGGTCCCCATCCTGTGGCTATGTGCCCCATCCAGGTCCCCATCCTGTGGCAATGTTCCCCATCCAGGTCCCCATCTTGTGGCTCTGGTCCCCATCTTGTGGCTCTGTGCCCCATCCAGGTCCCCATCTTGTGGCTCTGTGCCCCATCCAGGTCCCCATCTTGTGGCTATGTGCCCCATCCAGGTCCCCATCCTGTGGCAACGTTCCCCATCCTGGCGCCCATCTTGTGGCTATGTGCCCCATCCAGGTCCCCATCTTGTGGCTATGTGCCCCATCCAGGTCCCCATCTTGTGGCTCTGTGCCCCATCCAGGTCCCCATCTTGTGGCTATGTGCCCCATCCAGGTCCACATCTTGAGGCTCTGTGCCTCATCCAGGTCCCCATCCTGTGGCTATGTGCCCCATCCAGGTCCCCTCTTGTGGCTATGTGCCCCATCCAGGTCCCCTCTTGTGGCTATGTGCCCCATCCAGGTCCCCATCCTGTGGCAACGTTCCCCATCCTGGCGCCCATCTTGTACTAATGTGCCTCATCCAGGTCCCCATCTTGGGGCTATGTGCCCCATCCAGGTCCCCATCCTGTGGCTATGTGCCCCATCCAGGTCCCCATCTTGTGGCTATGTGCCCCATCCAGGTCCCCATGTTGTGGCTCTGGTCCCCATCTTGTGGCTCTGTGTCCCATCCAGGTCCCCATCTTGTGGCTATGTGCCCCATCCAGGTCCACATCTTGAGGCTATGTGCCCCATCCAGGTCCACATCTTGAGGCTCTGTGCCCCATCCAGGTCCCCATCCTGTGGCTATGTGCCCCATCCAGGTCCCCTCTTGTGGCTATGTGCCCCATCCAGGTCCCCTCTTGTGGCTCTGTGCCCCATCCCGGTCCCCATGTTGTGGCTCTGTGCCCCCTGTGCTGTTCTTCACACACATAAAATAGAAAAAAAAAAAGATGATTCTCACCTGTCCTCCGTTCCCTCGGCGGCCTTCCTGCAGATGTGGCCCGCAGGCACCACAGAGTCCAACCCCTTGACGATCCCGACCTGGTCCAGGAGGAGCCGCCGACAGCAGCGCTGCATTGCCGCACAGAGACTGTCTCCCAGCACAGCATTTTCAATGTCAGCCGCCGGCCAATCAGAGGCCAGCAGCTGACATCTGCTTATGGCAATGACGTCATACTCGCTGCGCCGACACGCAGATATCAGCTGCTGGCCTCTGATTGGCCAGCGGCTGGCATTGGAAATGCAGTGCTGGGAAACAGTCTCTGTGTGGCAATTCAGCGCTGCTGTCCGCGGCTCCTCCTGGACCAGGTCGGGATCGTCAAGGGGTCTGTGCCTGCGGGCCGCATAAAGCAGCCTCAGGGGCCGCATGCGGCCCGCGGGCCGCGTGTTTGAGACCCCTGTTCTAAGGTAATCTTTTCTTTATGGAAAGTCCAAAACGTTCTCCCAGTCCAACATTTAAAAGCTGTCCCCTTTGTCAAAAATGGAAGAACACATCCAAGGTTCTTCTAGAAAAATCATCTACCATGCTATTGCTCATGGAATGCACAAAAATTATTGCTCAGAGCTCTCTGCATGCATAGTTTCACAACAATGCAGTAAAACAACTCTTTGACAAGAGTTTTTACTTATTCATCATTGTGAAATGTGTGGGCATTGCACAAGTACAGCCAAGTAGTTGAACATGACCTCCTTTCCATAATTGGCCCAAAAAACATATTTCAATTACTACAAAGGGGGATTTCCTGGATCGAGGACGGCCTTTCATTTTTCAAACGAAGGAAAGTAAACAGATTAGCTTGCAGTAATAAAAATGCAATCTCAATGTAAAGCCTCTCAGCTTTCTGACATATGATGATTGCATATAATCTACATCCATAGCTATATACATGTAATTGAATGGTGTAGTAAATACTTACCTCCCAATTGGGGCACAACGCAAATTTTATAATGTATTCCATGGATTCCAAGCAGGGCCGGCGTCAGCACCCGGCACACCCGGGCAAGTGCCGGGGCCCTGAGCAGGCAGGGGGGCCCACTGGCGGTCGCGCACCCCGCTGGGCTATGGGCGGAGGAGAGCGGTGTCAGCGCCCGCCCTTCTCCGCCACTTGCTCAGGGCCCCGGCCTCTCCCCGTGCCTCCGCAGATCCACTGTCTTCCTGCTCTGCGCTCCCTGTGACGTCTCAGGTCAGAGGGCGTGGTAACGTCTTTCCACCGCACGCTCCCCTGAGCCATCACAGGGACGACGCCGGCAACGCTGGAGTCCAGACCCGAGCAGCGGGCAGCAGGTGAGAAGGAGGGAGGTGAGCATTTGATTTTTTTTTTTTTTTTTTTATGTATGGAGGCATGGGGCATAATATGGGGGGGGGGTGACATCCTGCATGAGGCATAATATGGGGGGGTGACATCTTTCATGGGGCATTATAAAGAGAGGGGGGGTGACATCCTGCATGGAGCATTATAAAGAGAGGGGGTGACATCCTGCATGGGACATTATAAAGAGAGGGGGGGTGACATCCTGCATGGGGCATTATAAAGAGAGGGGGGGTGACATTCTGCATGGGGCATTATAGAGAGAGGGGGTGACAACCTGCATGGGGCATTATAGAGAGAGGGGGTGACAGCCTGCATGGGGCCTTATAAAGAGGGGGGGTACATCCTGCATGGGGCATTATAAAGAGAGGGGGGGTGACATCCTGCATGGGGCATTATAAAGAGAGGGGGGGTGACATCCTGCATGGGGCATTATAAAGAGAGGGGGTGTGACATCCTGCATGGGGCATTATAGAGAGAGGGGGTGACATCCTGCATGAGGCCTTACAAAGAGGGCTGGGTACATCCTGCATGGGGCATTATAAATAGATGGGGGTGACATCCTGCATGGGGCATTATAAAGAGAGGGGGTGACATCCTGCATGGAGCATTATAAAGAGAGGGGGTGACATCCTGCATGGGGCATTATAAAGAGGGGGGGTGACATCCTGCATGGGGCCTTATAAAGAGGGGGGTACATCCTGCATGGGGCATTATAAAGAGGAGGGGTGACAGCCTGCATGGGGCATTATAAGGTGGGGAACAGCCTGCATGGGGCATTGTAAGGGGGGGATAGCCTGCATAGTGAATTATGTGGGGGGAACAGCCTGAATGGAGCATTATAAGGGGGGGGGCAGCTTGTATGGGGCATTATGTTGGGGGTAACAGCGTGCATGGAGCATTATAAGGGGGGGACAGCCTGTATGGGGCATTATGTGGGGGGTAACAGCCTGCATGCAGCATTATATAGGGGCCAGTATCCTGTATGGAGCGTTATAAGGGGACCAGTATCCTGTATGGAGCGCTATATGGGGGCCAGTATCCTGTATGGAGCTTTATAAGGGGACCAGTATCCTGTATGGAGCGTTATATGGGGGCCAGTATCCTGTATGGAGCGTTATATGGGGGCCAGTATTCTGTATGGAGCCTTATATGGGGGCCAGTATTCCATATGGAGCCTTATATGGAGGTGTCACGCTGTCTCAGCGTACAGGGGGGTCAGGGGCCTGAGCTGACCCTAGACGGGGGCCCTGACTAATCCCTCAACCTGGAGGTACTGTTAATGGTACAGAGGTCCAGGCCGCCAGCGTAACCCTAAACTCATGAATATCCCTGAACCTAAGTAATCTAGTCCTGAGAAGGACCCCGATCACAACAATGGGGAACAGGATAGAAAATGCCCAAAACACAGTACTAGACAAACGAGACAGTACAAGGGGAAAACCAAAAACCACCTTGCATACAAAAACTAACACCACAATTACAGTGGGAACAACAACAGGTTAGGAGATAAATGATAAAGGGAGGAAGGGAACAAACCACACCGCATACTCCTCGCTCCGAACTTCACCAAACAACGATCCACTCTGAAGGTCTGCAAGAAATGCTTTCACTGACAACTTCCCCATCAGACCAGCAGGTATTTGAAGGAATCCCAATACTGCAGCATTAACTGCAGCTGGGCGAGGCTGAGCCTCTTCAAGCACAGAGAGAGAGAATTAACTCCCTCACAACCAAAAAACACAAAGCACCAAAAACTCAGCTGCGAGAAGTCAGGCTGTGTAGTCGCGACGATCTTCGTGGCGACACACCCATGACAGTACCCCCCCTTCTACGAGGGGCCTCCGGACCCTCAGGGCCTGGTTTATCCGGGTGAGTCATGTGGAAGGCCCGAATTAACCGGTCTGCGTTAATATTTGACGCAGGAACCCACATTCTCTCCTCAGGACCATACCCTTTCCAATGAACCAGGTACTGAAGGGACCGGCGACTAAAACATGAATCGATGACTTTCGATACCTGAAACTCCAAATTTCCATTGACCACCACTGGAGGAGGAGGTAAAGGTGACGGTATCATTGGCGCCACATACCTCTTAAGCAAAGATCTGAGGAACACGTTATGAATTTTAAACGTAGGGGGGAGGTCAAGACGGAATGCCACCGGATTAATTATAGAACTGATCCTGTACGGCCCGATGAACCTGGGACCCAGTTTCCAGGAGGGAACCTTGAGTTTTATATTCTTGGTAGACAACCATACCCGATCGTTCACACTTAGGTCCGGACCAGACACTCTCCTCCTATCAGCCATACGTTTGTATCGGTTCCCCATAGTACTCAGATTATTCAGTACCCCTCTCCATACTGAAGCGAGTGATGACGAAAATCGTTCCTCCTCAGGAACCCCCGAAGAGCCCCCTCTACTGAAAGTACAAAACTGGGGATGAAAACCATATGCCCCAAAAAACGGGGACTTACCAGTGGATTCGCTCCGCCTATTATTAAGAGCAAACTCCGCCAGAGGTAAGAAAGAAGCCCAGTCCTCCTGGTTCTCTGACACAAAACACCAGAGATATGTCTCCAAACTCTGGTTCAGACGTTCCGTCTGACCATTGGTCTGAGGATGAAAAGCCGATGAGAACGATAAATGCATCCCCCGCCGAGTACAAAAAGCCTTCCAGAATTTGGACACAATCTGAGACCCCTGATCCGACACCACATCGGAGGGTACCCCGTGAAGCCTCACAATCTCTCCAATGAACACCTGCGCAAGAGTTTTAGCATTAGGAAGAGCAGGAAAAGCGATAAAATGTGCCATCTTGCTGAACCTGTCTACTACAACGAGTATGACCGTTTTACCCGAGGACGGCGGGAGGTCCGTAATAAAGTCCATAGACAGATGAGTCCAAGGACGCTCCGGGATCTTCAAAGGTAAGAGGGCCCCAGACGGACGGGTATGTGGGGTCTTAGAGCGCGCACAAACCCCACAGGACACAACAAAAGTTACCACCTCCTTATGTAAGTTAGGCCACCAAAACCGACGCGAGAGGAGATCCACAGTTGCTTTACTCCCTGGGTGTCCTGCCAAAGCTGAGTTATGGTGTGCCTCGATCACCTTTTGTCGTAGCTGATCTGGAACAAACAGTCTCCCTGGAGGTCCAACAGGGGCGTCTCCCTGAGCCTCCAATACCTCCTCCTCAAGCTCAGAGCATACTGCCGACACCACCACCCCCTCTTGAAGGATAGGAACCGGATCATCCGTATTCCCGGCCCCAGGGAAACTACGAGATAAGGCATCCGCCTTCACATTTTTTGACCCAGGACGATATGTAACGACAAAATTAAACCTGGTAAAAAACAACGACCACCTGGCTTGTCTGGGATTCAAATGTTTTGCGGACTCCAGATAAAGCAGGTTCTTGTGATCAGTGATGACGGTGACCGGATAGACTGCCCCCTCCAAAAAATGGCGCCACTCCTCAAAAGCTAACTTAATAGCCAAGAGTTCCCTATTGCCGACATCGTAATTCCTCTCAGCGGACGACAATTTTTTGGAGAAAAAAGCGCACGGACGCCACTTACCAGGGGACGAACCTTGTGACAAAACTGCTCCCACCCCTACCTCAGAAGCGTCTACCTCTACAATGAACGACTGTGACGCATCAGGTTGAATGAGTATGGGTGCTGAGGCAAAACATTTTTTCAAGGAGGAGAATGCTTGACAAGCCTTGTCAGACCACCTAGAAAAATCCGTCCCCTTTTTTGTCATGTCTGTGAGAGGTTTAACCATGGATGAGAAATTACGAATGAATTTCCGGTAATAATTAGCAAACCCCAGGAAACGTTGTAGTGCCTTAAGATTCTCTGGCAGATCCCACTCAAGAACTGCCCGCACTTTCCCTGGGTCCATACGAAAACCGGACGCTGACACCACGAAACCTAAAAACTGGAGTTCCTGTACGGGGAACACACACTTCTCCCATTTGGCGTACAGTTTATTATCCCGCAAGATCTGTAACACCTGCCTAACATGCTCCTGATGAGACACAAGATCAGGCGAGTAAATTAAGATGTCATCCAGATATATGACTACAAACTGACCCACCAGGCGGCGAAAAATGTCATTAACAAAGTGTTGGAACACCGCCGGGGCATTAGTCAGACCGAATGGCATGACAAGGTTCTCATAATGCCCCTCCGGAGTGTTAAACGCCGTCTTCCACTCATCCCCCTCCTTTATCCTAATCAGATTGTACGCCCCCCTGAGATCCAACTTAGAGAACCATTTGGCGCCCACGATCTGATTAAAGAGATCGGGGATAAGTGGGAGTGGATACGGATCTCGGACCGTAATCCGATTAAGTTCACGGAAATCCAGGCAAGGGCGTAGGCCTCCATCTTTCTTCTTCACAAAGAAGAACCCCGCGGCCACCGGGGAAGATGAAGGTCTAATATGCCCCTTAGCCAGACTCTCAGAAATATAATCCTTCATGGCCTGCCTCTCCGGACCAGATAGATTATACAACCTAGATTTAGGTAACTTGGCCCCAGGGAGCAATTTTACAGAACAGCCATACACGCGATGAGGAGGTAGTTCCTGACACCCTTTCTCCGAGAATACATCCTCAAAGTCCGCCAGAAATGGAGGTAAGACCCTAGGAGTGACAGCACCGATCACCGTATTCATGCAGTTTTTATTACAGAATTCACTCCATTGGCTTATCTCCCTGGATTGCCAATTAATAACCGGATTATGCTTAATTAACCAAGGAAGGCCCAACACAATAGGAGTGGGAAGACCCTCCAACACGTAACAAGACAACAGTTCTTTATGTATCGCCCCCACTTGAAGATGTACGTTATGCACCACTTGCAAAAAACTTCCCTGACCGAGAGGCCTGGCGTCGATCGAAAATATGGGGATGGGTTTAGCCAACATATTCAATAGCATACCTTGAACCCGGGCAAACCGAGCGTCCACCAGATTAGCCCCGGCCCCACTATCTAGAAGAACAGATATCCTCTCAGTTCTCGTACCCACCACCACCTCCCCCGGTACGAGAAACTGAGACGAACCTAGGGACGAAATACCTACTCCCAGATTGCCGTCCACCACACAACCTGGGATCAATAGTTTTCCGACGACTCTTTATTCTGCAAAGGACGGGATGGACACCCCCCAATAAAATGTCCCTTTCTCCCGCAGAAGAAGCACCTTCCAGTCTTGTGGTGCACCGCCGGTCCCCTCCCCCGGAAAGATGTCCCTCCTAACTGCATAGGCTCCTCTGGACTGACCAGGGGAACCTCCATATGAGGAGACCTTGTAGGAGGTGGAGTCATCCCAGGGGGCGGAGTTATCCCGCACCTCTCCCGAAGCCGTCTGTCAGTGCGAATAGCAAGAGCCATAGCGGCTTCCAGTGAGGCGGGAGGGTCATACTGTGCCAACACATCCTTTAATTTGTCAGATAACCCTTGACAAAACTGGCTCCTAAGAGCCGGGTCATTCCACTGGGTGTCCGTGGCCCACCTACGGAACTCCGAACAGAATTCCTCCGCCGGACGATCTCCCTGGTGGATCCTACGTAACTTAGATTCAGCAAGGGAGATCCGATCTGGGTCATCATATACGAGTCCCAGAGCAGCGAAAAACCTATCCACTGACTGGAGAGCCGGGGAGCCCGGGGGAATAGAGAACGCCCAAGATTGTGGGTCCCCTTGTAGGAGCAAGATGACAATTCCCACCCTTTGCTCCTCACTCACCGATGACCGAGGCCGCAGCTGAAAGTACAACTTGCATGCCTCCCGGAAAACAAAAAACTTATCCCGCCCCCCAGTGAACCTGTCAGGGAGAGCTACTTTAGGTTATGGTCTGGCTTGCTCCAGAGGACACAAAACCTTGGACTTAACGTCCGCCAACTCCATGGACAAACTCTGCAACTGCCGAGCTAGACTGGCTACTGGATCCATGGTGGTTGGAAAAAAAAATTATTTATTTTTTTTTTTTTTTGTCGGTCGGTGAAAATGTCACGCTGTCTCAGCGTACAGGGGGGTCAGGGGCCTGAGCTGACCCTAGACGGGAGCCCTGACTAATCCCTCAACCTGGAGGTACTGTTAATGGTACAGAGGTCCAGGCCGCCAGCGTAACCCTAAACTCCTGAATATCCCTGAACCTAAGTAATCTAGTCCTGAGAAGGACCCCGATCACAACAATGGGGAACAGGATAGAAAATGCCCAAAACACAGTACTAGACAAACGATACAGTACAAGGGGAAAACCAAAAACCACCTTGCATACAAAAACTAACACCACAATTACAGAGGGAACAACAACAGGTTAGGAGATAAATGATAAAGGGAGGAAGGGAACAAACCACACCGCATACTCCTCGCTCCGAACTCCACCAAACAACGATCCACTCTGAAGGTCTGCAAGAAATGCTTTCACCGACAACTTCCCTATCAGACCAGCAGGTATTTGAAGGAATCCCAATACTGCAGCATTAACTGCAGCTGGGCGAGGCTGAGCCTCTTCAAGCACAGAGAGAGAAAATTAACTCCCTCACAACCAAAAAACACAAAGCACCAAAATCTCAGCTGCGAGAAGTCAGGCTGCGTAGTCGCGACGATCTTCGTGGTGACACACCCATGACAGGAGGCCTGTATTCTGTATGGTGCCTTATATAGGGGCCAAGTATTCCGTATGGAGCCTTATATGGGGGCCAAGTATTCCGTATGGAGCCTTATAGGGGGGCCAGTATTCCGTATGAGGCCTTATATGGGGGCCAGTATTCCGTATGGGGCCTTATATGGGGGCCAGTATTCCATATGGGGCCTTATATGGGGGCCAGTATTCCATATGGGGCCAAATATGGGGGCCAGTATTCCATATGGGGCCTTATATGGGGGCAAGTATTCTGTGTGGAGCGATTCGCTGGTTTCTGAGCTATTGTGGAATTTACAATAGATATCGCTCATGTAATGTAAGAAGTGAAATCTTTGCATTGTACTATATTTATATATATTCCTCTGCGGTATCTGTGCATCATGAATCGTGGTATGTATTAAAGGGGCCCACAGAGACTCTTTCGCCCGGGGCCCAGAAAAACCTGGAGCCGGCCCTGATTCCAAGAGTCCACAAACTGATTCCAGAGAAATTATTTTCTGACCTACACAAAACAAAACAAAAAATGTCAGCTAGGACCAATGGAGAGGATAGAATGCAAAAATTGAAATACTAAATTTGTTTTACTTACTTTGATTAGGTGTTTTCCAAAAATTGATGAACAAACGCTTCACATGTTCTTCAAGGAGTTTCTAATGGAATCCATTCTTGATAGAAGGTTCAAAAATGTCCTCAAAATGTAACACTTAGAAGATGCTTGTTTGTCAAGGAAGTAAGAATGTTTCTACGGTTCTTCCTCAAAGTGCTTCAACCATTCCATGGCCCATGCAATAAGCAAAACAATTTACGCCCCAGGCTCTGTGCATGCACATGATTTCACAACAATGCAGTAAAAACAAATCATTGACAAGAGCTTTTACTGTATTTATCATTGTAAAATGTGTGGGTAATGCACAGAAACAACCAAGTAGTTGAACAAGTATTTCTTACCGTAATTGGAGTGAAGATAATATATTTCTACGACTGCAAAGAGGATATTGCCTGGATCAAGGATGGTCTTTTGTTTTTTAAATGAAACACAACAGATTAGATTGTAGTAATAAAAATGCAACCTCAATGTAAAAGCCTCTCAGCTTTCTGACACATGATGATTGCATATTGTCTACATTTAAAGCTTTGAAAATGTGATAGAGTTCTTGAGCAAATGCTTACCACACAATTGGAGTATGACCTGGATTGTATAATATCTTCCAAGGATTGCAAGAGTCCACATAAGGCTTTCAGGTAAGGATTTTCCTGACCTACAAAAAAAGTAAAAAACAAACATATCAGATAGAACAAACAGGGTAGATTAAATCTAAGCATTGAATTATTACATTTGTCCTACATACTTTGATTTGGAGTTTTCCAAGAAAATTATCAATAAATCCACACATCTTCTAGGTCCTTCTGAGGTAATCTTTTCTTGATGGAAGGTCCAAAATGTTCTCACAGTCCAACATTCAAAAGATGGCCCCTTTGTCAAAAATGGAAGAACACATCCAAGGTTCTTCTAGAAAAATCATCTACCATGCTATTGCTCATGGAATGCACAAAAATTATTGCTCAGAGCTCTGTGCATGCATAGTTTCACAACAATGCAGTAAAACAACTCTTTCACAAGAGTTTTTACTTATTCATCATTGTGGAATGTGTGGGCATTGCACAAGTACAGACAAGTAGTTGAACATGACCTTCTTTCCATAATTGGCACAAAAAACATATTTCAATTACTACAAAGAGGGAATTGCCTGGATGAAGGATGGCCTTTCATTTTTCTAACTAAGGAAAGCAAACAGATTAGCTTGCAGTAATAAAAATGCAATCTCAATGTAAAGCCTCTCAGCTTTCTGACATATGATGATTGCATTTAATCTACATTCATAGCTATATACATGTAATTGAATGGTGTAGTAAATACTTACCTCCCAATTGGGGCACAACATGAATTCTATAATGTATTCCATTGATTCCAAGAGTCCACAAAGTGCTTCCAGCGAAATTAATTTCTGACCTACACAAAGCAAAACAAAAAATGTCAGCTAGGACCAATGGAGAAGATAGAATGCAAAAATTGAAATACTAAATTTGTTTTACTTACTTTGATTAGGTGTTTTCCAAAAATTGATGAACAAACGCTTCACATGTTCTTCAAGGAGTTTCTAATGCAATCCATTCTTGATTGAAGGTCCAAAAACGTCCTCAAAATGTAACACTTAGAAGATGCTTGTTTGTCAAGGAAGTGAGAATCTTTCTACGGTTCTTCCTCAAAGTGCATCAACCTTTCCATGGCCCATGCAATAAGCAAAACAATTTACGCCCCAGGCTTTGTGCATGCACATGATTTCACAACAATGCAGTAAAATCAAATCTTTGACAAGAGCTTTTACTGTATTTATCATTGTAAAATGTTTGGGTAATGCACAGAAACAACCAAGTAGTTGAACAAGTATTTCTTACCGTAATTGGCCTGAGGAAAACATATTTCTACTACTGCAAAGAGGATATTGCCTGGATCAAGGATGGTCTTTTGTTTTTAAACTGAAACACAACAGATTAGATTGTAGTAATGAAAATGCAATCTCAATGTAAAGCCTCTCAGCTTTCTGACACATGATGATTGCATATTGTCTACATTTAAAGCTTTGAAAATGTGATAGAGTTCTTGAGCAAATGTGACGCGCCCCCAGGGCCGTGGGTTACTCTGCAGCCGGGCCTTTGTGTATGCCGGTAGGGGAGTATCACGGTGGCTGGCCCGGTCCGTGACCCAGGGCGGTCAGTGCACAAGGGGGGTACTTTAATATGGGATTTTTGGGATTGTTCATGAAGCCACCTGTGGATTGCGGCTAAAGGGGACCGCCGCTGGGGAGCAGTCCTCTGGAGCTTGTGTTACGGCAGCAGGGATGGTGTGGCTCTCCACAGGTAGAGCTAGCTCCAGGGCAGTGTATGGTGTAATGGATGGTGGTTGTGCTGGGCGTTGTAGTGCAGAGAGGGAACGATGGCACAGATTAAAGAATGGATGAAGGCAGTGCGGTGCAGTCATCCGAGTTTTTACTGACAATTATTATGACAGTTCCACTGGTGCACTGTACAGGTGCTAGCCTTACATGTCGCGCTGCATTCACCAGGCAGGGGTTCAGCACTTCCTCAGGTAGATCAGGAATACCTGGCAGAACCCCACTTTCTTGTGTTCCTATCTAGACCGTCTTCACGCTGGGTCTTTCTCTCTCTTGCCATGCGCTTCCCACTCTCAATCCTGCTCGGGTGCTCTGAAGTCCCTACTGTCCGTCAGAGTTCACAGACCTGCTTGACCCTCACGGGGATTAGAATGAGGCTTCGGCAACTGACTATATAAGCCAGGAGCCTCCGGTTCTTCCAGCCGGGACTTGAAGTACACAACTGGGCCAGGGGCCGGTCCCCTTCCTGCGGCCTACGATCCCTCTGTCTTCTGAGAGATGCGGGGCATACAGGTGCCTTCCTGCACTCGCCGTACCCCCCCTAGGATCCCTTCTTAGAACGGATCCTACTCCCTGCTCCCCTCCTGGGCCTCTGACACTAGGCCCAAGTTGTGGAGCAGAGCTCCTACTGAGACTCTGCTTCCAGACTGTTCTCCAACTACTAGTCTGACTGATCTGCCACCCTAAAATGGCTTCCCTATTTATACTCCTACCAAAGTGCTCCCCCTAACTACTTCCTCCACCCACACCCACTACTGGTTCCCCCTACCTCTGGGTTCCCCCCACTCCAGCCAGGGTCAGAGCTCAGCAGAAACATAAATTGCGTCTTGCCCTTCCTGCTGGCCTACAGCAGTGTAGTGTTGGATGCAGGTGTTGGGGTTCCGAGCAGCACTCCATTCTTACCTGAGAGAAGGAGACACCACACCTCTGGGTGAGGTGAAGTACCTCTGTGGCGACTGAACCCTCAGGGGTGCCACAAATGCTTACCACACATTTGGAGTATGATCTGAATTCTACAATATCTTCCAAGGATTCCAAGAGTCCACATAAGGCTTTCAGGTAAGGAATTTCCGGACCTACATAAAAAGTAAGAAAAATATATATCAGGTAGGACAAACAGGGTAGATTAAATCTAAGCTCTGAATTATTACATTTGTCCTACTTACTTTGATTTGGAGTGTTCCTAGAAAATTATCAACAAATCCACACATCTTCTTCTAGGTCCTTCTGAGGTAATCTTTTCTTGATGGAAGGTCCAAAATGTTCTCACAGTCCAACATTTAAAAGATGTCCCCTTTGTCAAAAATGGAAGAACACATCCAAGGTTCTTCTAGAAAAATCATTTACCATGCTATTGCTCATGGAATGCACAAAAAATATTGCTCAGATCTCTGTGCATGCATAGTTTCACAACAATGCAGTAAAACAACTCTTTGACAAGAATTTTTACTTATTCATCATTGTGAAATGTGTGGGCATTGCACAAGTACAGCCAACTAGTTGAATATGACCTTCTTTCCATAATTGGCCCAAAAAAACATATTTCAATTACTACAAAGGGGGAATTGCCTGGATCGAGGACGGCCTTTCATTTTTCTAACTAAGGAAAGTGAACAGATTATCTTGTAGTAATAAAAATGCAATCTCAATGTAAAGCCTCTCAGCTTTCTGACATATGATGATTGCATATAATCTACATCCATAGCTATATACATGTAATTGAATGGTATAGTAAATACTTACCTCCCAATTGGGGCACAACGTGAATTATATAATGTATTCCACTGATTCCAAGAGTCCACAAAGTGCTTCCAGAGAAATTATTTTCTGACCTACACAAAACAAAACAAAAAATGTCAGCTAGGACCAATGGAGAAGATAGAATGCAAAACTTGAAATACTAAATTTGTTTTACTTACTTTAATTAGGTGTTTTCCAAAAATTGATGAACAAATGCTTCACATGTTCTTCAAGGCGTTTCTAATGGAATCCATTCTTTATAGACGGTCCAAAAATGTTCTCAAAATGCAAAACTTAGAAGATGCTTGTTTGTCAAAGAAGGAAGAATCTTCTACGGTTCTTCCTCAAAGTGAATTAACTATTCCATGGCCCATGCAATATGCAAAACAATTTACGCCCCAGGCTCTGTGCATGCACATGATTTCACAACAATGCAGTAAAAACAAATCTTTGACCAGAGCTTTTACTGAATTTATCATTGTAAAATGTGTGGGTAATGCACAGAAACAACCAAGTAGTTGAACAAGTATTTCTTACCGTAATTGGCCTGAGGATAACATATTTCTATGACTGCAAAGTGGATATTCCCTGGATCAAAGATGGTCTTTTGTTTTTTAACTGACACACAACAGATTAGATTGTAGTAATAAAAATGCAATCTCAATGTAAAGCCTCTCAGCTTTCTGACACATGATGATTGCATATTGTCTACATTTAAAGCTTTGAAAATGTGATAGAGTTCTTGAGCAAATGCTTACCACACAATTGGAGTATGACCTGAATTCTACAATATCTTCCAAGGATTCCAAGAGTCCACATAAGGCTTTCAGGTAAGGATTTTCCGGACCTACAAAAAAAGTAAAAAACAAACATATCAGGTAGGACAAACAGGGTAGATTAAATCCAAACATTGAATCATTACATTTGTCCTACTTACTTCGATTTGGAGTTTTCCAAGAAAATGATCAATAAATCCAAACATCTTCTTCGAGGTTCTTCTGAGGTAATCTTTTCTTGATGGAAGGTCCAAAATGTTCTCACTGTACAATATTTAGAAGATGCTCTTTGTCAAAAATGGAAGAACACATCCAAGGCTATTCTAGAAAAATCTTCAACCATGCTATTGCTCATGGAATGCACAAAAATTATTGCTCAAAGCTCTGTGCATGCATAGTTTCACAACAATGCAGTAAAACAACTCTTTGACAAGAGCTTTTAATGTATTTATCATTGTGAAATGTGTGGGCATTGCTAAAGAACAGCCAAGCAATTGAATGTGACCTTTTTTCCTTAATTGGCATGAGAATAACATGTTTCAAAAACTTCAAAGGGGGAATTGCATACATCGAGGACGGCCTTTTATTTTTTCAAGGAGATTTGTACAAGGTAAATGGGATTTTGAATAAGGAAGGTTCTCACTCCATTTTGCAACGCCTTTCCATACCCTGTGGACTGCGCTTGATCGGAGCCAATTTCATCCTACAACAAGACAATGACCCAAAGCACACCTCCAAATTATACATTAACTATTTAGGGAAGAAGCAGGCAGCTGGTATTCTATCTGTAATGGAGTGGCCAGCGCAGTCACCAGATCTCAACCCCATTGAGCTTTTGTGGGAGCAGCTTGACCGTATGGAACTCAAAAAGTGCCCATCAAGCCAATCCAACTTGTGGGAGGGGCTTCAGGAAGCATGGGGTGAAATTTCTCAAGATTACCTCAGCAAATTAACAGTTAGAATGCCAGAGGTCTGCAAAGCTGTAATTGCTGCAAAGGGAGCATTCTTTGACAAAAGCAAACTTTAAAGGAGAAAATTATTCTTTCTAATAAAAATCATTATTTATAACCTTGTCAATGTCTGGACCATATTTTCAATTCATTTTGCAACTCATTTGATAAATAAAAGTATGAGTTTTCATGGAAAACACAAAATTGTCTGAGTGACCCCCAAACTTTTGAACGGTAGTGTACACTAGCTATTGAGCCTGTTCTACGCTCGGTTGGCGAGCATTTTTATTGGTATATGGTCTCTCATGCTAGTATGTGCTGCCCCCATTCTGGTATTTGAGCTGCCCCCATCCTGGTATTTGTGTTCCCCAATCCTGTTCCTGCATCCTGCTATGTGCTGCCCTCATCCCTATCCTGGTATGCATGGCATGCCTCATCCCTATCCTGGTATGCATGGCACCCCTCACCACTAATCCTGGTATGCATTGCACCCCTCAGCCCCAATCCTGGTATGCATGGCACCCCTCACCCCCAATCCTGGTATGCATGACACCCCTCAATCCCAATCCTGTATGCATGGCACAACTAACACCCAAACCTGGTATGCATGGCACCCCTTATCCCCAATCCTGGTATGCATGGCACCCCTCATCCCGAATCCTGTTATGCATGGCACCCATCATCCCCAATCCTGGTATGCATGGCACCCCTCATCCCCAATCCTGGTATGCATGGCACCCCTCATCCCCAATCCTGGTATGTATGGCACTCCTAATCCCCAATCCTGGTATGCATTGCACTCATCATCCCCAATCCTGGTATGCATGGCACCCCTCATCCCCAATCCTGGTATGCATGGCACCCCTCATCCCCAATCTTGGTATGCATGGCACCCCTCACCCCCAATCTTGGTATGCATGGCACCCCTCATCCCCAATCCTGGTATGCATGGAACTCCTCATCCCCAATCCTGGTATGCATGGCACCCCTCATCCCAATCCTGGTATGCATGGCACCCCTCATCCCCAATCCTGGTACGCATGGCACCCCTCATCCCCAATCCTGGCATGCATGGCACCCCTCATCCTGGTATACATGGCTCCCTCATCCCTATCCTGGTATGTATGCTACCCTTCATCCTGGTATGCATTGTACTCCTCATCCAAATCCTGGTATGCATGGCCCCTGCAGATCCATATACTGGTATGCATGGTACCCCTCATCCCTATCCTGGTATGCATGCCACCCCTCATCCCCAATCCTGGTACGCATGGCACCCCTCATCCCCAATCCTGGTATGCATGGCACTGCTTATCCCCAATCCTGGTATGCATGGCACCCCTCATCCCAATCCTGGTTTGCATGGCACCCCTCATCTCCAATCCTGGTATGCATAGCACCCCTCATCCCCAATCCTGGCATGCATGGCACCCCTCATCCTGGTATGCATGGCTCCCTCATCCCTATCCTGGTATGTATGGTACCCCTCATCCTGGTATGCATGGTACCCCTCATCCCTATCCTGGTATGCATGGTACTCCATCCCTCATCCTGATATACATGGTACCCCTTATCCCTATTCTGGTATACATGGCCACTCACCCGAATTCTGGTATGCATGGCCCCCCATATCCCTATCCTGGTATGCATGGTACCCCTCATCCCTATCCTGGTATGCATGGCACCCCTCATCCCTCAATCCTTGTATGCATGGCACTCCTCATCCCCAATCCTGGTATGCATTGCACCCATCATCCCCAATCCTGGTATGCATGGCACTCCTCATCACCAATCCTGGTATGCCTGGCACCCCTCATCCCCAATCTTGGTATGCATGGCACCTGTCAACCCCAATCTTGGTATGCATGGTACCCCTCAGCCCCAATCTTGGTATGCATGGCACCCCTCATCGCCAATCCTGGTATGTATGGCACTCCTCATCCCCAATCCTGGCATGCATTGCACCCATCATCCCCAATCCTGGTATGCATGGCACTCCTCATCCCGAATCCTGGTATGAATGGCACCCCTCATCCCCAATCTTGGTATGCATGGCACCCCTCAACCCCAATCTTGGTATGCATGGTACCCCTCAGCCCCAATCTTGGTATGCATGGCACCCCTCATCCCCCATCCTGGTATGCATGGCACTCCTCATCCCCAATCCTGGTATTTATGGCATCCCTCATCCCCAATCCTGGTATGTGTGGCACTCCTCATCCCCAATCCTGGTATGCATTGCAGCCATCATCCCCAATCCTAGTATGCATAGCACTCCTCATCCCCAATCCTGGTATGCCTGGCACCCCTCATCCTCAATCTTGGTATGCATGGCACCCCTCAACCCCAATCTTGGTATGCATGGCACCCCTCATCCCCAATCCTGGTATGCATGGCACTCCTCATCTCCAATCCAGGTATGCATGGCACCCCTCAACCCCAATCTTGGTATGCATGGCACCTCTCATCCCCAATCCTGGTATGCATGGCACTCCTCATCCCCAATCCTGGTATGCCTAACTCCCCTCATCCCCAATCCTGGTATGTATGGCACTCCTCATCCCCAATCCTGGTATGCATAGCACCCATCATCCCCAATCCTGGTATGCATGGCACCCCTCAACCCCAATCCTGGCATGCATGGCACCCCACATCCTGGTATATATGGCTCCCTCATTCCTATTCTGGTATGTATGGTACCTCTCATCCTCGTATACATGGTACTCCTCATCCGAATCCTGGTATGCATGGCCCCCCCCAGATCCCTATCCTGGTATGCATGGTACATCTCATCCCTATCCTGGTATGCATGGCACCCCTTATCCAAAATCCTGGTATGCATGGCACCCCTCAACCGCAATCTTGGTATGCATGGCACCCCTCATACCCAATCCAGGTATGCATGGCACCGCTCATCCCCAATCCTGGCATGCATGGCACCCCTCAACCGCAATCTTGGTATGCAAGGCACCCCTCATCCCCAATCCTGGTATGCATGGCACCACTCATCCCAATGCTGGTATGCATGGCACCCCTCATCCCCAATCCTGGTATGCAAGGCACCCCTCATTCGCAATCCTGGCATGCATGGCACCCCTCATACTGGTATGCATGGTACCACTCATCCGAATCCAGGCATGTATGGACCCCTCAGAGCCCTATCCTGGTATGCATGGTACCCCTCATCCCTATCCTGGTATGCATGGTACCCCTTATCCAAAATCCTGTTATGCATGTCACCCCTAATACACAATCCTGGTATGCATGGCACCCCTCATCCCCAATCCTGGTATGCATGGCACCCCTCATCACCAATCCTGGTAAGCATGGCACCACTCATCCCCAATCCTGGTATGCATGGCACCCCTCATCCCAATCCTGGTATGCATGGCACCTCTCATCCCCAATCCTGGCATGCATGGCATCCATCATCCCCAATCCTAGTATTCATGGCACCCCTCATCCCCAATCTTGGTATGCATGGCACCCAATCCCTCATCCAGATATACATGCCACCCTCAGCCCTTTCCTGGTATACATGACCCCTCATCCGAATCCTGGTATGCATTGGCCCCCCAGATTCATATCCTGGTATGCATGGCACCCCTCATCCCCAATCCTGGTATGCATGGCACCCCTCATTCCCAATCCTGGTATGTATGGCACTCCTCATCCCCAATCCTGGTATGCATGGCACCCATCATCCCCAATCCTGGTATGCATGGTACCCCTCATCCCCAATCCTGGTATGCATGGCACCCCTCTTCCCCAATCTTGGTATGCATGGCACCCCTCAACCCCAATTTTGGTATGCATGGCACCCCTCATCCCCAATCCTGGTATGCATGACATTCCTCATCCCCAATCCTGGTTTGCATGGCTCCCCTCATCCCCAATCCTGGTATGCATGGCACCCCATCTCTCATCCTGGTATGCATGGCCCCCTCATCCCCCAATCCTGGTATGTGTGACCCCCTCATCCCTCAATCCTGGTATGTATGGCACCCCTCATCCCCCAATCCTGGTATGTATGGTGCCTAATCCCTCATACTGATATGCCTGGCTTCCTCATCCCCAATCCTGGTATGCATGGTACTTCTCATCCCCAATCCTGGTATGCATGGTACTCCTCATCCCTTTCATGGTATGTATGGTACCCCTCATCCTGGTATACATGGCACCCCATCCCTCATCCTGCTATGCATGATACCCTGCATCCCTATTCTGGTATGTATGGTATCCCTCATGCTGGTATACATGGCACCCCTCATCCCAATTCTGGTATGTATGGCCTCCTCATCCCTCAATCCTTGTATGCATGGCACTCCATCCCTCATCCTAGTATGCATGGAACCCTGCATTCCTATCCTGGTATGCATGGTACCCCTCAACCCTACTCTCGTATGCATGGTACCCCTCATCCTGGTATGCATGGCACCCCATCCCTCATCCTGGTATGCATGGTACCCAATCCCTCATCCTGGTATGCATTGTACCACACACCCCTATTCTGGTATGTATGGTACCTCTCATCCTGGTATACATGGCACTCCTCATCCCAATTCTGGTATGTATGGCATCCCTCATCAACCAATCCTAGTAAGTATGCCCTCCTCATCCCCCAATCCTGATATGCATGACACCCAACCCCTCATCCTGGTATGCATGGCTCCCTCATCCCCAATCCTGGTATGTATGGCCCCCTCATCCCTATCCTGGTATGCATGGCACTCCTCATCCCCCAATCCTGGTGTGCATGGCACCACATATTCCTATTCTAGTATGCATGGTACCCCTCATCCCTATTCTTGTATGCATGGTACCCCTCATCCTCTTATGCATGGCACCCCATCCATCATCCTGGTATGCATGGTTCTCCTCATCCCCAATGCTGGTATGTATGGCACCCCCCATCCCCAATGCTGGTATGCATGGCCCACCTCACCTCCCAATCCTGGTAGGCATGGTACCCTCACCCCCAATACTTGTAAGCATGGTACCCATCACCCCCAATCCTGATATGCATGGCCCCCCTCACCTCCCAATCCTGGTATGCATGGTCCCCTCACCCCCCAATCCTGGTATGCATGGTGCCCCTCATCTCCCAATCCTGGTATGCAAGGCACCCCTCAGCCCCAATCCTGGTATGCATGGTGCCCCTCACCTCCCAATCCTGGAATGCATGGTCCCATCACCCCCCAATCCTGGTGTGCATAGTATCCCTCACCCCACAATTCTGGTATGCATGGTACCCCTCATCCCCCAATCCTGGTATCCATGATATCCCTCATCCCCCAATCCTGGTAAGCATGGTCCCCTCACCCCCAATCCTGGTATGCATGGTCCCCTCACCCCTCAATCCTGGTATGCATGGTCCCATCACACCTCAATCCTGTTATGTATGGTACCCCTCATCCCCCAATCCTGGTATGTGTGGCCACCTCTTCCCCCAATCCTGGTATGTGTGGGCCCCTCATCCCCCAATCCTGGTATGTGTGGCCCCCTCATCCCCCAATCCTTGTATGTGTGGCCACCTCTTCCCCCAATCCTGGTATGTGTGGCACTCCTCATCCCCCAATCCTGTTATGCATGGCACCACATATTCCTATTCCGGTATGCACGGTATCCCTCATTCCTATTCTGGTATGCATGGTTCCCCACATCCTGGTATGCATGGCACCCCATCCATCATCCTGGTATGCTTGGTACTCCTCATCCCCAATGCTGGTATGCATGGCACGTCTCATCACCAATCCTGGTATGCATGGTCCCCTCACCCCCAAATCTGGTTTGCATGGTACCCCTCACCTCCCAATCCTGGTATGCGTGGCACCCCTCATCCCCAATCCTGGTAGGTATGCATGGCTCCCCTCACCTCCCAATCCTGGTATGCATGGTCCTCTCACCCCCCCAATCCTGGTATGCACGGTACCCCTCAAACCCCAATCCTGTTATGCATGGCACCACATATTCCTATTCCGGTATGCACGATATCCCTCATTCCTATTCTGGTATGCATGGTTCCCCACATCCTGGTATGCATGGCACCCCATCCATCATCCTGGTATGCTTGGTACTCCTCATCCCCAATGCTGGTATGCATGGCACGTCTCATCACCAATCCTGGTATGCATGGTCCCCTCACCCCCAAATCTGGTTTGCATGGTACCCCTCACCTCCCAATCCTGGTATGCGTGGCACCCCTCATCCCCAATCCTGGTAGGTATGCATGGCTCCCCTCACCTCCCAATCCTGGTATGCATGGTCCTCTCACCCCCCCAATCCTGGTATGCACGGTACCCCTCACCCCCCAATCCTGGTATGCATGGTACCCCTCATCCCCCAATCCTGGTAAGCATGGTCCCCTCATCCCCAATCCTGGTATGCATGGTCCCCTCACCCCCAATCCTGGTATGCCTGGTCCCCTCACCCCTCAATCCTGGTATGCATGGTCCCCTCACCCCCTCAATCCTGGTATGCATGGTCCCCTCACCCCTCAATCCTGGTATGTATGGTACCCCTCATCCCCTAATCCTAGTATGTGTGGCCCCCTCATCCCCCAATCCTGATATGTGTGACCCCCTCATCCCCCAATTCTGGTAAGTGTGGACCCCTTATCCCCCAATCTTGGTATGTGTGGCCCCCTCATCTCCTAATACTGGTATGTGTGGCCCCCTCATCCCCCAATCCTGGTGTGTGTGGCCCCCTCACCCCCTCAATCTTGGTATGTGTGACCCCCTCATCCCCCAATCCTGGTATGTGTGGCCCCCTCACCCAACAATCCTGGTATGTGTGACCCCCTCATCCCTTTCACGCTGCACACATACAAAAAAACACATATACTCACCTTTCTTCCCTGTGCTCCAGCGCTGTGGTGCCCTGTTCTGCCGGAGGCCGGGAGAGGAGTGTGGCGCCAGAGTACAAGCATGCCCATACTGCGCTTTCCGGTGCCATTTTGCTGAAGACACACTGCAAATGTGTCTTCAGTAAAATGGCGCAGGATAGCACTATGCGCATGCGCTGATTCCGATGCCTTCACTCCTGCCCCGGTCTCCGACGAGAAGAGAGGCGCCGTGGCAGCGTTCCTCCCGGTCAGGTATGTAACTGTGGCGCCGGAGATCGCTGTATGTGTAGACACTGAACGCATACCGCGATCCCCGGCGCCACACACTCCTCTTACCTGTAACGGCTCCATGCGTTCTTCTGTCTGGAGCCAGACTGCGCAGGTGTGTCGAACTTGTGCAGTCTATAGAGGCTTCAGACAGAGGGACACTTTTAGCGTTATATTATAGATATACTGTATATATATACCGCATTTTTTGGACTATAAGACACACTTTTTCCTCCAAAATTTTAAAGGAAAGTGGGAGGTGCGTCTTATAATCCGAATGTGGGGGGTATATATATATACTGTGGGGTTGTGGGGGGAGCAGTAGCAGCGGAGGAGCGAGGCACAGGAGGCAGCAGCCGCATGCTGCAGCCTACATTGTCCCTGCTGCTAAAGACAATTAATATTCAGTTCTCCCCACGCCCATGGGTGTGGGGAGCACTGAATATTCTTTCTCCTTAATAGCCGGCACACAGTGTATCCACAGAGCGGCTCCTGCTGCTGTCGGACGATCACGTGTGCCTGCTATTAAAGGGCATGAATATTCACCCCTCTCCACACTCATGGGAGTAGAGAGGGGTGAATATTCATGCTCTTTAATAGCGGGCACATGCGATCGCCTGGCTGCAGCAGGAGCCACGCTGCGGCTACACTGTGTGCCGGCTATTAAGGAGAATGAAGTCACTGCTCTCCATGCACACAGTCCCGGCGTGGGGAGCAGTGACTATTCTCACAGCTGAGGGTGCATGGCAGTGAGGCTCACATGGTGAGATCAGTGCTGGCAGCAGAGCAGGATGCAGTGCTGGAACACAGGGAAGAAAGGTGAGTAGAAGTGTTTATTTTTTTAATGTGCAGCTTGATGGGGATTAGGGGTGCCATGCATACCAGGATGGGGATTGCTGTGCCATGCATACCAGGATAAGGATGAGGTGTGCCATACATACCAGGATAAGGATGAGGGATGCCATGCATACCAGGATAGGGATGAGGAGTGCCTTGCATACCAGGATAAGGATGAGGGGTGCCATGCATACTAGGATAAGGATAAGGGATGCCATGCATACCAGGATAAGGATGTGGGATGCAGTGCATACCAGGATAAGGATGAGGTGTGCCATGCATACCAGGATAAGGATGAGGGATGCCATGCATACCAGGATGAGGGGAGCCTTGCATTCCAGGATGGAGATCAGGGGTGCCATGCATACCAGGATGGAGGGGTGCCAAGCATACCAGGATGGAGGGGGTGCCATGCATACCAGAATGAGGGGTGCCATGCATACTAGGATGGAGGGGTGCCATGCATACCAGGATGGAGGGGTGCCATGCATACAGTATACAGTATATATATTTATCAATATTTTTCAACAATCTGACCAGAAAAAAAAAAACAAAGTCCAGGAAGAAACATATATGATGTCAATCACAAACCATCCATATACCTCACAGTCACGTTTCTATGGACATGTACTATTATGCAGTATATGGATCCTAAATGGCCTGAACACTTGTGTACTTAGATTAATGGAATTTTCTTTGGACGCATTTCCCCTCTCTTTCGGTCATTCAGGGGTTCATCAGGGAATTCCTTGAAATAGGAAAAGAAAAGGAGACCATAAGATATACTGCAATGAGGATAACAGCTCACAGGCCCAGGCAATATGCCCCACATAGCCCCTACATACAATATGAGCCCCCACACAGCCCCCCATATACAATATTAGCCCCCACATAGCCCCATACATACAATATGAGCTCCCATATAGCTCCCTATATACAGTATAAGCCTCACATAGCTACCTATATACAGTATGAGCCCCCATATAGCTACCTAGATACAGTATGAGCCCGCACATAGCTTCCTATATAAAGTGTGAGCCCCCGCATAGCCTCCTATATACAGTATGAGCCCGCACATAGCCCCTACATACAAAATAAGCCTTCACACAGCCCCCTACATATGATATGAGTCCACACACAGACCCTTACATACAGTATGAGCCCCTACATGGCTCCCTTTATACAGTATAAGCCCCACATAGCTCCCTATATAAAGTATGATCCCCCATATAGCTACCTAGATACAGTATGAGCTCGCACATAACCTTCTGTATACAGTATGAGCCACACATAACCTCCTGTATACAGTGTAAGCCCTCATATAGCCTCCTATATACAGTATGAGCACCCACATAGCCTTCTGGATACAGTATGAGCCCATACATAGCCTCCTGTATACAGTGTGAGCCCCCATATAGCCTCCTGTATACAGTATGAGCACGCACATAACCTCCTGTGTACAGTATGAGCCTGCACATAGCCCCTATATACAGTTGGAGCCCGCACATAGACTCCTGTATACAATATGAGCCCACACATAGCCTCCTACATACAGTATGAGCCCATTATAATGATGGCAATCTGGCAATGGACCCCCTTGGAGCCATGGGCCGTGAACAGTAGCCCAGATTGCCTTCATTATAATCCGCCTATGCATGTGGTCACAATTCCCCTGTATTCCCCGTGTGAATAGGTGGTTACGTGCTCATTAGTCTCAATTCTAGTCCCTGAGTCCGCATCAAAGTCAGGGAGCCAGCATATGACATAACTGTATGTCATATGTCAGATAGGGGATAGAGGGGTATTTCACTAACTGTTGTATCAAGTGGTGTGAATACCTACTGAGATGCATGCAAGATCAGCAGGTATCGTGCACTTATTTTGGAAGATATATAGGGTCGTAAGTTCGTTGGCAGTACCCATATTAGATTTGAAAGAGATTGGCGCCAGAGTACAACTTTAACCCTTTCACCCTGAAGTCTGTTTTCATCTTCCTGACCTGGCCATTTTTTTCAATTCTGATCAGTGTCACTTTGTGATGTAATAACTCTGAAACGCTTCAACGGATCCCAGTGATACTGTAATTGTTTTTTGTGACATATTGTACATCATGATAGTGGTAACATGTCTTAGATATGACTTGCGTTTATTTGTGAAAAAGTTGGAAATTTGGCGATTGTTGTAAATCAAATATCACAGAGCTTGTAAACCAAGTATTGCAGAGATGGATTACAGCGTGGGACAGTATGTCGAATACGTGAGTATTATGGTTGTTTTTTATTTTAGTTTTTTTACAGGGGACAAGGACTTTGATGGATTAGGTGTAAGGTGAGCATTTTTGTTGTTTATTATTTTCTGTCTTTTACAGGGGACTCGTGCATCAGAGGAAAATTTGTAAGGTGAACACAAATGTGTTTTTTATTTTTAAATAAATGTGTAAAACAGTGTAGACTTTTATTTCAAATAAAAGATTTTATTCAAGCTCTTTGTTTCTTTCCCAACTTTTACTATACGGTTAGTAATGGGGGTGTCTTATAGGCCTCTCCATTACTAACCCCTGGGCTTCATGTCAGCAGCCAATACAAGGCTGACACGAACCCTAGCACTATTACCACACTTGCCATTACACCAGAACAAGTGATATTAGCTGAGGCTAAGCACGAGATTTGGTGCATCTTATTGATGCGCTATTTCTGAGGCTGCTGAGGGCTGATGTTACTAGCTTCAGAGGGGGCCAGTATCCAGGGCCCCTTCCCTGCTATTAATATCAGCCCAAAGCTGTCTGGTTAGCCTTTGCTGGTTAGAATTTATAGGGGAACCCTACATCATTTTTTTTCTGGGGTCCCCCTGTAATTTAGCCAGTAAACGCTAATCAAACAGCTGTGGGCTGTTATTAATAGCCACATAACATTTTTGGCTAATGGCCCCTTCCCAAGTCAGCCCCCAGTGGTCGGCTTTCCCTCTGCTGGTTATGATGTCGGAGCTCACGCCGCTTTTTAATGTATTTTATTTATTTAGTAGATACATCAAAGTAGAGACAACAACACACGCAAACCACTGATTATACAGATATCAACATTTTTGTATCTATCATCTGTTCTCGCTCCTGCAAGTCCTGTGTTGTTAAATTTCTTGCAATTAAACTTTATAAATACATTTTTAAATATCATTCATTTTTTTCCTGGACAAAACATGGCTGCTGCATACGGACACATGGATGGCACACAGTCACACGGACAGCACACGGATGTCACACGGATGTCACATACGGACACACGGATGGCACACAGACACGGACCACGGATCTCACTAGTACTGTTTTTTCCTGAATCACCAGGACGTGTGAAGGATGCCTTAAAGACGCTTATTATTGCAAAAAACAAGTTTTTGTATTCCCATATTTTGAAAGCTATAACTTTTACATATTTCGGCTGACAGAGTCATGTGAGAGGGTTTTTTTTTTTGCGGGATGGGTTGATGTTTTTATTGGAACCATTTTCGGGCACAGGACATTTTTTGATCTCTTTGTATTCCGATTTTTGGGAGGCAGAATAAACAAAAATTCAAGAATTGTTTTTCGTTTTTTTTTTTAAGGCCATTCCGCGTGTGGTATAATTGATAAGGCAGCTTTATTCTTCAGGTCAGTATGTTTACAGCAATACCACATTCATATCTTTTTTTAAGTTTTGTCACTCAACTCAAGGGGGCCGAATAATATTGCACGCCCCACTTTTCAGTTTTTAATTTGTTAAAAAAGTTTAAAATATCCAATAAATTTCATTCCACTTCACGATTGTGTCCCACTTGTTGTTGATTCTTCCCAAAAAAATGTGAATTTTATATCTTTATGCTTGAAGCCAGAAATGTGGCAAAAGGTAGAAAAGTTCAAGGGGGCCAAATAATTTCACAATACACTGTATATATATATATACAGTGCCTACAAGTAGTATTCAACCCCCTGCAGATTTAGCTGGTTGACACATGCGGAATTAACTTGGCATTGTGACATTTGTACTGTAGATCAGCCTGGAAGTGGGAAATGCACTGCAGCAAATTTTGTTTTTGTTTTTTTGAAAACGTTAAAAGTTAATTCAGAGTGTCATTTATTATTCAACCCCTCAAACCACAAGAATTCTGTTTGGTCCCCCTAAAGTATTAAGAAGTAGTTCAGGCACCAAGAATAATGAGCTTCACATGTGTGGATTAAAGATCTCTTTTGCCAGCCTTTTCTGACTATTTAAGACCCTCCCCAAACTTGTGAACAGCACTCAGACATGGTCAACATGGGAAAGACAAAGGAGCATTCCAAGGCCATCAGAGACAAGATCGTGGAGGGTCACAAGGCTGGCAAGGGGTACAAAACCCTTTCCAAGGAGTTGGGCCTACCTGTCTCCACTGTTGGGAGCATCATCCGTAAGTGGAAGGCTTATGGAACTACTGTTAGCCTTCCACGGCCTGGACAGCCTTTGAAAGTGTCCTCCCGTGCCGAGGCCAGGCTTGTCCGAAGAGTCAAGGCTAACCCAAGGACAACAAGGAAGGAGCTCCGGGAAGATCTCATGGCAGTGGGGACATTGGTTTCAGTCAATACCATAAGTAACGTACTCCACCGCAATGGTCTCCGTTCCAGACGAGCCCGTAAGGTACCTTTACTTTCAAAGCGTCATGTCAAGGCTCGTCTACAGTTTGCTCATGATCACTTGGAGGACTCTGAGACAGACTGGTTCAAGGTTCTATGGTCTGATGAGACCAAGATCGAGATCTTTGGTGCCAACCACACACGTGATGTTTGGAGACTGGATGGCACTGCATACGACCCCAAGAATACCATCCCTACAGTCAAGCATGGTGGTGGCAGCATCATGCTGTGGGGCTGTTTCTCAGCCAAGGGGCCTGGCCATCTGGTCCGCATCCATGGGAAGATGGATAGCACGGCCTACCTGGAGATTTTGGCCAAGAACCTCCGCTCCTCCATCAAGGATCTTATGATGGGTCGTAATTTCATCTTCCAACAAGACAACGACCCAAAGCACACAGCCAAGAAAACCAAGGCCTGGTTCAAGAGGGAAAAAGTCAAGGTGTTGGAGTGGCCTAGTCAGTCTCCTGACCTTAAACCAATTGAAAACTTGTGGAAGGAGCTCAAGAATAAAGTCCACATGAGACACCCAAAGAACCTAGATAACTTGGAGAAGATCTGCATGGAGGAGTGGGCCAAGATAACTCCACAGACCTGTGCCGGCCTGATCAGGTCTTATAAAAGACGATTATTAGCTGTAATTGCAAACAAGGGTTATTCCACAAAATATTAAACATAGGGGTTGTATAATAATTGACCCACACTTTTATGTTTAAAATTTAATAAAATTCAACTGAGCAACATAACTTTTTGGTTTGTAAGATTTATGCTTCTGTTCATAAAACCTACTCTCGTTTGCAGTTTGAAGGCTCTAACTTATTTGCATCTTATCAAACCAGCTAAATCTGCAGGGAGTTGAATACTACTTGTAGGCACTGTGTATATATATATATATATATATATATATATATATATATATATATATATATATATATGGGTGTACATACGGTATATATTATATACACACAGTATATAGTAAGTGTGTGTCTGTATATATATGTATACTGTATGTGTGCATGTATGCAGTATATTGTGTGTAAATACATTTTTAAACTGAATATATATGTTACTATTATAGAGTATCGCCAAAAGCCTACTAAGTGGGTGCAAAGCTCTTTGAACACATACCGCCTGGTCCAATATGATGCATAAAGAAAAAATAAGCAGCATTCCAGGTCACAGCTACATGGGCCAATAAAAAGTCCTCTATTTTTGCATCTTAACCTGGAATGCTGCTTATTCTTTCTTTATGTATCATATTGGACCAGAGGGTATGTGTTCCTAGTGCTTTGCACCCACTCAGTAGCCTTTTGGCTCTGCTCCATAATATTTTTTATATATATGTATACTGTATGTGTGCATGTATGCAGTACATTGTGTAAATATACAGTACAGACCAAAAGTTTGGACACACCTTCTCATTTAAAGATATTTCTGTATTTTCATGACTATGTAAATTGCACATTCACACTGAAGGCATCAAAACTATGAATTAACACATGTGGATTATATACTTAACAAAAAAGTCTGAAACAACTGAAAATATGTCTTATATTCTAGGTTCTTCAAAGTAGCCACCTTTTGCTTTGATGACTGCTTTGCACACTCTTGGCATTCTCTTGATGAGCTTCAAGAGGTAGTCACCGGAAATGGTCTTCCAACAATCTTGAAGGAGTTCCCAGAGATGCTTAGCACTTGTTGGCCCTTTTGCCTTCACTCTGCAGTCCAGCTCACCCCAAACCATCTCGATTGGGTTCAGGTCTGGTGACTGTGGGAGCCAGGTCATCTGGCGTAGCACCCCATCACTCTCCTTCTTGGTCAAATAGCCCTTACACAGCCTGGAGGTGTGTTTGGGGTCATTGTCCTATTGAAAAATAAATGATGGTCCAACTAAACGCAAACCGGATGGAATAGCATGGCGCTGCAAGATGCTGTGGTAGCCATGCAGGTTCAGTATGCCTTCAATTTTGAATAAATCCCCAACAGTGTCACCAGAAAAGCACCCCCACACCATCACACCTCCTCCTCCATGCTTCACGGTGGGAACCAGGCATGTAGATTCCATCCATTCACCTTTTCTGCGTCGCACAAAGACACGGTGGTTGGAACCAAAGATCTCAAATTTGCACTTATCAGACCAAAGCACAGATTTCCACTGGTCTAATGTCCATTCCTTGTGTTCTTTAGCCCAAACAAATCTCTTCTGCTTGTTGCTTGTCCTTAGCAGTGGTTTCCTAGCAGCTGTTTTACCATGAAGGCCTGCTGCACAAAGTCTCCTCTTAACAGTTGTTGAAGAGATGTGCCTGCTGCTAGAACTCTGTGTGGCATTGACCTGGTCTCTAATCTGAGCTGCTGTTAACCTGCAATTTCTGAGGCTGGTGACTCGGATAAACTTATCCTCAGAAGCAGAGGTGACTCTTGGTCTTCCTTTCCTGGGGCGGTTATCATGTGAGCCAGTTTCTTTGCAGCGCTTGATGGTTTTTGCAACTGCAGTTGGGGACACTTTCAAAGTTTTCCCAATTTTTCGCACTGACTTACCTTCATTTCTTAAAGTAATGATGGCCACTCGTTTTTCTTTACTTAGCTGCTTTTTTCTTGCCATTATACAAATTCTAACAGTCTATTCAGTAGGACTATCAGCTGTGTATACACCAGACTTCTGCACAACACTACTGATGGTCCCAACCCCATTTATAAGGCAAGAAATCCCACTTATTAAACCTGACAGGGCACACCTGTGAAGTGAAAACCATTTCCAGTGACTACCTCTTGAAGTTCATCAAGAGAATGCCAAGAGTATGCAAAGCAGTCATCAAAGCAAAAGGTGGCTACTTTGAAGAACCTAGAATATAAGACATATTTTCAGTTGTTTCACACTTTTTTGTTAACTATATAATTCCACATGTGTTAATTCATAGTTTTGATGCCTTCAGTGTGAATGTACAATTTTCAAAGTCATGAAAAAACAGAAAAATCTTTAAATGAGAAGGTGTGTCCAAACTTTTTGTCTGTACTGTATATATATATATATATATATATATATATATATATACACTATATTTATGTGTGTAAGCATGTATAAACTGAATATATGTGTTGCTGTATGTATATACTTTATATATGTGTTTGTACATACTGTATGTGTCTGTATATATATATGCAGCATATAGCGTATGTTTGTATGTGTAACATACCTGGCGGCGTCCTTGCATGGTGGTCCATCTCCCACTGTGCAAGAGCGCGCACTTGATCTCCAGTCCAGAATGTCTCTCTGGCTTCCCTCCATGCTGTCTGTTTGTGTCTGTTTCTGCTGCTTAAGGGCGGCGCCCGATCACTTCCTGCTTTTTGTACCTGCTGTGGGTCACACCCCTTGTGCGTCCTCAGCCTATTGTTGTCTGTCACCTGGTATATAGCTCAGCTGCTCCAATCAATCCCTGCCTGAGCATAGTGTTTCATTCAGTGTGTGCTTGCACTCTGAAGGTGCCAGGTCCCGTTCTGTGTTCTCTTGTCTGCCTTTCCTGGAGGCTGTATTTCCAGGCCTGTCTGAACACGCTCCTAGCCTGTTCCTCCCGCCTTCTAGGGGCCGATTACCTAGACCCGCTCCTGTATCTTGTCTGTCCTGTCTGAACACGCTCCTAGCCTGTTCCTCCCGCCTTCTAGGGGCCGATTACCTAGACCCGCTCCTGTATCTTGTCTGTCCTGTCTGAACACGCTCCTTGCCTGTTCGTCTCGCCTCTCTGGGGGCCGTATTCCCAGACCCGCTCCTGTATCCCTCTGCAGTGTCGGTCTCCTCCGTACACTCAGTTCCAGTCTGAACTCTCTCCTATCCTTTACCTGTTTTGCCTCTATGTCCGATGTCCGTTCCCTTCCTTTTTTTGCAGAGTCTGAACTCGTACCTAACTCCTGCTTGTTGTCTCTGTACTCCCGTTTGTAAGTTTGTGGTCCACTCGCTACTTCACTGCAAGTACCCTGTGGGTATCTGGCTCTGCCTTTCTCTTCCTGTCTGTTCTGTGTGAACAGAGCCCTGTCCCCCCTGCTCTGCCTTGCTCACCGCTCCGGCGGTTCTAGCCTGCTCTGACTCCTTTGCTCACCACTCCGGCGGTTCTAGCCTGCTCTGACTCCTTTGCTCACCGCTCCGGCGGTTCTAGCCTGCTCTGACTCCTTTGCTCACCGCTCCGGCGGTTCTAGCCTGCTCTGACTCCTTTGCTCACCGCTCCGGCGGTTCTAGCCTGCTCTGACTCCTTTGCTCACCGCTCCGGCAGTTCTAGCCTGCTCTGACTCCTTTGCTCACCGCTCCGGCGGTTCTAGCCTGCTCTGACTCCTTTGCTCACCGCTCCGGCGGTTCTAGCCTGTTCTGACTCCTTTGCTCGCTGCTCCGGCAGCCTTGCTCCGCTCTGACCCTTTTGCTCACTGCTCCGGCAGTCTTGCTCCACTCTTGCTCACCGCTCCAGGCGGCCTCGTCCTGCTTTACTCTTGCTCACTGCTCCGGCAGTCACGCTCAGCTCTGACCCTTTGCTCACTGCTCCTGGCGGCCTTGTCCTGCTCTACTCATTCTCACCGCTCCAGACGGCCTCATCCTGCCCTGCCCTGCTCTCGCTCACCTCTCTGGGCGGCCTCACTCTGCTGTGTTTGTCCGCCACATCTGTGGTTCTGTTCCTGAGTCCCAGTGTGTACTGGGTCCTATCCCACCAGTGTCCCTACCTGCTAGTGCCTCCCTGTCTGCACTCTAGCTGTGCTTGCCTGTACCCCTCTGCCTGTATTGTTCCTGAGTCCCAGTGTGTACTGGGTCCTATCCCGCCTGTGTTCCTACCTGCTAGTGCCTCCCTGTCTGCACTCTAGCCGTGCTTGCCTGTACCCCCCTGCCTGCATACCCGCCTGCCTGCATACCAGTCGTGCCTGCCTATACCCACCAGTCTGTGCGCCAGCCTACCAGTCTGTTCCTGTGTTCCCCTGTGTGGGTGAACAGCCGTGTCTGGGGTCTGTCCTGGAGTAGCACCTGGTCCCTCTGCTCGGTTCCTCCTTGGTGCACTGGCGTCGTATGCCGTCGTGCGACCCTGGTCGGATCGGGTGAATACCTAGTTACGCCCCTCCAGGCATTCACTCTCCGGCACGGTCCAGTGGAATCACTACAATCACACGCACACGCCGCTCAGCCCGGGCGTGTGCATTACAGCATGCTCAGGCCATGGTTCCCGTTGAGCCCCACGGCCTTCGCTCTCTGAGAAGTTTTCCAGCGAATACATGCATTAAAATAAATAAATAAATTTTTTTTTTTCTTAGCTGAGTTCCAGGCGAATTACGCACCCGTCCAGATGGATCTATCTGCTCTCGTTCCTGCGGATCCGCTACGTTACTATGGGGATCCAAGACAAAGTCGTGCATTTGTGGAGCAATGCATGCTACACTTCAAGTTCTACCCTCTATGTTTTCCCACCGATCGGGTTAAGGTGGCATTCATTATGTCTTACCTGGCGGGTGATGCCTTGGAATGGATCAACCCCCTATATGAAACACAGGATCCGATCCTCCTGGACCTAATGGCCTTCCTGGTGGCCTTTCTAATGGTCTTTGATGATCCTAACCCGGAGGCTCCTGCTGAAGCTTCACTTCCCAATATCCCGGAGCAACCCCGATGGGTAATGTGTGTGGGTAGCGCAATAGTCCTCCAGCCCAATGAGACTACTGCCCACCCAGAATCCTCACAGGGTGATTACGCTTTCCGGAATACTTCTCCCAACCTCAAGAGGCAGTCCAGACGTGCTAGACGTAGAGGCAAGCCGTCACGCCAGGGTCTGTCCTCCCTGAGATCTCCTGACCCCAACCTTGAAGTCCCTAATGAAGCTTCATCTCCCTGTATCCCGGAGAAGCCCCAACGGGTAATGTGCGTGGGTAGTGCACCGGTTCTCCTGCCCGAAGAGACTTCTGCCCATCCAGACTCCACACAGGAGAACTTCCTGCACCCGGCATCAGATGCTTCACCCACTTTAACTGGTGTGCATGTCCAAGGATGCTCCAAAGCTGTGGTTACCTCAGAGTCTGTGCACCTCTACTACCTGGCGGAGGACCCCCTGTTGTCTCCTGAATCCTCCGGGATACCACTCGATGACAAATGGAGAGAGACTTCTCTACACCCGGTACTCGATACTTTGTCCGCTTCGTCCTGTGAGCCTGACAATGGGTACCCCAAAGTGGTAGTTACCCCCGAGTCTCTACACCCCTCCGACCAGGCGGAGGACCTCCAGTTGTCTCCAGAACCCTTCGGGGTGCCACCTGGTGGTGAATGGACAGAGACTTTCCTATATCCTGGATCTGATACCTCGCTTGCTTCGTTCAGTGAGTTCGACCTAGTGTACTCTGAAGCAGAGGTTACCCATGAGTCTCTACACTCCTCTGACCAGGCAGAGGACCTCCAGTTGTCTCCAGAACCCTTTGGGGTGCCACCTGGTGGTGAATGGACAGAGACTTTCCTATACTCGGTACCCGATACCTCGCCTGCTTCCTCCAGTGAGTCCAACCTAGTGTACTCTGAAGCAGATGTTTTCTCTGAGCCTCTGCACTCTTCTGACCCGGCAGAGGACCTCCAGTTGTTTCCTGAATTCTCCGGGGTACCACCAGATAACAAAGAGACAGTGACTTTTCCTCATTATGTACCTGATAACCCGTCTATTTCTTCCTGTGAGCTTGACAAGATGTACCTCGAAGCAGAGATTACCCCCAAGTCTCTGTCCCCCTCCAACCCGGTGAAGGACTTCCAGTTGTCTCCTGTACCCTCTGGGGTGCCACCTGAAAATATGTGGAGAGAGACTTCCTCGTGTGCTGTTCCTGGTACTCCACCCGTTTCGTCTGTTGCTGAGGATGGCTGGATAGGAGGTAGCATCCTAGCTAACCAGATGGGATCAGTTTTTCCTGTGGACAGTGGAAGTGATCTCCTTGAAGTGAACGACTGGTCCTCGATTTCCCTGCGGAAGATTCTGGCAGGCCTGAAGAAGAGGGGGCGTAAGGGGGGGGTACTGTAACATACCTGGCGGCGTCCTTGCATGGTGGTCCATCTTCCACTGTGCAAGAGCGCGCACTTGATCTCCAGTCCAGAATGTCTCTCTGGCTTCCCTCCATGCTGTCTGTTTGTGTCTGTTTCTGCTGCTTAAGGGCGGCGCCCGATCACTTCCTGCTTTTTGTACCTGCTGTGGGTCACACCCCTTGTGCGTCCTCAGCCTATTGTTGTCTGTCACCTGGTATATAGCTCAGCTGCTCCAATCAATCCCTGCCTGAGCATAGTGTTTCATTCAGTGTGTGCTTGCACTCTGAAGGTGCCAGGTCCCGTTCTGTGTTCTCTTGTCTGCCTTTCCTGGAGGCTGTATTTCCAGGCCTGTCTGAACACGCTCCTAGCCTGTTCCTCCCGCCTTCTAGGGGCCGATTACCTAGACCCGCTCCTGTATCTTGTCTGTCCTGTCTGAACACGCTCCTAGCCTGTTCCTCCCGCCTTCTAGGGGCCGATTACCTAGACCCGCTCCTGTATCTTGTCTGTCCTGTCTGAACACGCTCCTTGCCTGTTCGTCCCGCCTCTCTGGGGGCCGTATTCCCAGACCCGCTCGTGTATCCCTCTGCAGTGTCGGTCTCCTCCGTACACTCAGTTCCAGTCTGAACTCTCTCCTATCCTTTACCTGTTTTGCCTCTATGTCCGATGTCCGTTCCCTTCCTTTTTCTGCAGAGTCTGAACTCGTACCTAACTCCTGCTTGTTGTCTCTGTACTCCCGTTTGTGAGTTTGTGGTCCACTCGCTACTTCACTGCAAGTACCCTGTGGGTATCTGGCTCTGCCTTTCTCTTCCTGTCTGTTCTGTGTGAACAGAGCCCTGTCCCCCCTGCTCTGCCTTGCTCACCGCTCCGGCGGTTCTAGCCTGCTCTGACTCCTTTGCTCACCACTCCGGCGGTTCTAGCCTGCTCTGACTCCTTTGCTCACCGCTCCGGCGGTTCTAGCCTGCTCTGACTCCTTTGCTCACCGCTCCGGCGGTTCTAGCCTGCTCTGACTCCTTTGCTCACCGCTCCGGCGGTTCTATCCTGCTCTGACTCCTTTGCTCACCGCTCCGGCAGTTCTAGCCTGCTCTGACTCCTTTGCTCACCGCTCCGGCGGTTCTAGCCTGCTCTGACTCCTTTGCTCACCGCTCCGGCGGTTCTAGCCTGTTCTGACTCCTTTGCTCGCTGCTCCGGCAGCCTTGCTCCGCTCTGACCCTTTTGCTCACTGCTCCGGCAGTCTCGCTCCGCTCTTATCCTTTTGCTCACTGCTCCGGCAGTCTTGCTCCACTCTTGCTCACCGCTCCAGGCGGCCTCGTCCTGCTTTACTCTTGCTCACTGCTCCGGCAGTCTCGCTCAGCTCTGACCCTTTGCTCACTGCTCCTGGCAGCCTTGTCCTGCTCTACTCATTCTCACCGCTCCAGGCGGCCTCGTCCTGCCCTGCCCTGCTCTCGCTCATCTCTCTGGGCGGCCTCACTCTGCTGTGTTTGTCCGCCACATCTGTGGTTCTGTTCCTGAGTCCCAGTGTGTACTGGGTCCTATCCCACCAGTGTCCCTACCTGCTAGTGCCTCCCTGTCTGCACTCTAGCTGTGCTTGCCTGTACCCCTCTGCCTGTATTGTTCCTGAGTCCCAGTGTGTACTGGGTCCTATCCCGCCTGTGTTCCTACCTGCTAGTGCCTCCCTGTCTGCACTCTAGCCGTGCTTGCCTGTACCCCCCTGCCTGCATACCCGCCTGCCTGCATACCAGTCGTGCCTGCCTATACCCACCAGTCTGTGCGCCAGCCTACCAGTCTGTTCCTGTGTTCCCCTGTGTGGGTCAACAGCCGTGTCTGGGGTCTGTCCTGGAGTAGCACCTGGTCCCTCTGCTCGGTTCCTCCTTGGTGCACTGGCGTCGTATGCCGTCGTGCGACCCTGGTCGGATCGGGTGAATACCTAGTTACGCCCCTCCAGGCATTCACTCTCCGGCACGGTCCAGTGGAATCACTACAATCACACGCACACGCCGCTCAGCCCGGGCGTGTGCATTACAGTATGTGTATAATGTATATACACTGCTCAAAAAATAAAGGAAACACTTAAACAACAGAATATAACTCCAAGTAAATCAAACTTCTGTGAAATCAAACTGTCCACTTAGGAAGCAACACTGATTGACAATCAATTTCACATGCTGTTGTGCAAATGGAATAGAAAATAGATGGAAATTATTGGCAATTATCAAGACACACTCAATAAAGGAGTGGTTCTACAGGTGGGGACCGCAGATCACATCTCAGTACCAATGCTTTCTGGCTGATGTTTTGGTCACTTTTGAATGTTGGTTGTGCTTTCACACTCATGGTAGCATGAGACGGACTCTACAACCCACAGAAGTTGCTCAGGTACTGCAACTCATCCAGCATGGCACATCAATGCGAGCTGTGGCAAGAAGGTTTGCTGTGTCTGTCAGCGTAATATCCAGAGGCTGGAGGCACTACCAGGAGACAGGCCAGTACACCAGGAGATGTGGAGGGGGCCGTAGGAGGGCAACAATCCAGCAGCAGGACTGCTACTTCCGCCTTTGTGCAAGGAGGAACAGGAGGAGCACTGCCAGAGCCCTTCAAAATTACCTCCATCAGGCCACAAATGTGCATGTGTCTGCACAAACGGTTAGAAACAGACTCCATGAGGGTGGTATGAGGGCCCGACGTCCACAGATGGGGGTTGTGCTCACAGCCCATCACCGTGCAGGACGCTTGGCATTTGCCACAGAACACCAGGATTGGCAAAGTCACCACTGGCACCCTGTGCTCTTCACAGATGAAAGCAGGTTCACACTGAGCACATGTGACAGACGTAACAGAGTCTGGAGACGCCGTGGAGAGCGATCTGCTGCCTGCAACATCCTTCAGCATCACCAGTTTGGCTGTGGGTCAGTAATGGTGTGGGGTGGCATTTCTTTGGAGGGCTGCACAGCCCTCCATGTGCTTGCCAGAGGTAGCCTGACTGCCATTAGGTACCGAGATGAGATCCTCAGACCCCTTGTGAGAACATATGCTGGTGAGGTTGGCCCTGGGTTCCTCCTAATGCAGGACAATGCTAGACCTCATGTGGCTGGAGTGTGTCAGATGTTCCTGCAAGATGAAGGCATTAAAGCTATGGAATGGCCCGCACGTTCCCCAGACCTGAATCCGATTGAGCACATCTGGGACATCATGTCTCGCTCCATCCACCAACGTCACGTTGCACCACAGACTGCCCAAGAGTTGGCGGATTCTTTAGTCCAGGTCTGGGAGGAGATCCCACAGGAGACCATCCACAACCTCATCAGGAGCATGCCCAGGCGTTGTAGGGAGGTCATACAGGCACGTTGAGGCCACACACAATACTGAGCCTCATTTTGACTTGTTTTAAGGACATTACATCAAAGTTGGATCAGCCTGTAGTGTGTTTTTCCACTTTAATTTTGGGGGTGACTCCAAATCCAGGCCTCCATTGGTTCATAAATTTGATTTCCATTGATGATTTTTGTGTGATTTTATTTTCAGCACATTCAACTTTGTAAAGAACAAAGTATTCAATGAGAGTATTTCATTCATTCAGATCTAGGATGTGTTATTTGAGTGTTCCCTTAATTTTTTTGAGCAGTGTATATAAAATATGTGTGTACATGTATAGGGTATATCTGTTATGTGCTGCATATATAGTTCTGTAATTGTAGTGTCACCATAATAGGGATCATCTCTAAGCACAGTTTATGTCTTATGTAAGCGTTTTACATTAGGGCCTGTTCACACTGTTTTTCTTTACTGAGCCTGGTGGTTTCTGCCTGAATTTCCTATGGAGCCATAGACTGCAATGACAGGAATGAACTTCAAATGAATTCCATGTGTGATTTTTTTCTGTATATGTCTGTCTGTTCCAACAGCCACAGAAAAATGGACGCTTAGAAGAAAAAACACAAACAGGGACTTTAAGAAACTAAATCAGAGGATCAATATCAGAAAAAAAAGCAAATGGAATTCATTTGAAGTCCGCTTGTGTCATTGTAGTCTGTGGCCCCATCGGGAATTTGTGTGAATCCTATTTTGGGGGGATTCAAGCAGAGCCCCCGGACGCACTGCAGAAAAAGTGTGAAAAGGGTTGAACATACTATAGTATGGAATAGTGCAGTCTACTATACAACTCCAAACTCTCCCAGTACAGCAGACAGACAGACACAGACCACAAGACACTTTTTTTTTATAAATCCGTTGCATGTCAATTCTTCCAGCATTTTTGCAGTGTTTTTTTTCCCTATTCAAATGAATGGGAAACGAAAAGGCTGAAAAAACGCAGAATTTTTCCTGCCAACACTCTGGTTTTTGATGCAGAACAATCCGCAGAAAAACTGTGCAAGTGAACAGACCTTACAGGGGTTTTCTGCGAGTGTAAAAATAATTCTCATGAAATGATGACTCCCCCGCGGCTCCAGCACTGATGCTCTAGAAGTCTATGGCAGTCGTGGTACTTGGCTGCAGTGATCTTGTGGCTCTACCTCTAGCTGCAAATTGAATAATGACTATCAGGGACACGGGAGCATCGGCACTAAAGCCAGAGGGGATTTAGCAGGGTAGTTTGGGGGACATATAGGACTTTATTTTATCACTTTTTATTCTGCCATTTGTGAGGTAGAATGTACAAAAAGATGGAAATTCTGCTAATGTTTTCTATTTGACTGTTAGATTTCATTCACATGACTGTACTTTCAGTCCGAGTGTTAACCGTGATAAAACCAGACAGCACTCGGACCAATGTGATCCAATGGGGCAGTGCAGATGAGGGATTTTTTTTTCACTGACCGAATTGCAGCATGCACTAGTTCCTACCATAAACCAGATGAGACACCCATTCAAGCCTATGGGTGCGTCATAAAAAATCAGATGCCACAATGTAGAATCCGATTTTACATTGCAGTTCTGTAACATAAGAAACTGTAAATGGTCCTGTAAAGGGTTAATAACTGCTGCTGTAAAACACGGATTGTACACGGAAGACAAGTGAGAAAAAAATTGCTCCACTTTTCAGAATGAAACTCTGAAAGATGTTTTATACGGTCGTGTGACCCTACGCTGAGGCCCCCTTCCTACGTCACTGTTTCCGGCACGTGTGGCATCCATACAGTACGTGTGACATTTTTTTTAGGGATTCCAAATGTACTCATTTCAACCTATGGTGCTGCTCACATGTCCATTTTTTTCCCTGCAGCCGGATGACAGGGGCCAATACAAGTCTATGGGTGTAAACACATCCAGCACACGGATGGCACCTGGGTACAGTCCATGTGCCGTGTGTATGTGTTTAACATTGAAAGCATAGTGGAAGCATTGTAATTTCATTTCCAGTATCCATACAGGAAAAACACGATGACACACACACGGCACACGAATGACACACTGATGGCACATTGATTACACTGGTACCAGTGTAAGGCTACGTTCACACATTCAGTATTTGGTCAGTATTTCACATCAGTATTTGTAATCCAAAAACAGGAGTGGGTGATAAATACAGAAGTGGTGACGTGTTTCTATTATACTTTTCCTCTGATTGTTCCTCTCCTGATTTTGGCTTACAAATACTGATATAAAATACTGACCAAATACTCAACATGGGCACGAGGCCAAACAGTGTTGTTGGTGGAATATTTCAGGATTGGGGGCCCCAATATGTCTAAAACCGGTCCTGCGTGTGTACCTGCATATATAGCGAGGTCTTAGCATTATGGAAACCTGTTTACTATAAATGTGAGTTACTGCAAATTATTACTTCTTGTATAAAAATACTCCTCAAAATTGCAAAAAAGAGTATTCGTAACCTGCTGTAAAATAAGCGGTGCGACCTGTGCTCCTATGAATGCTCACCAATGTACCAAAGTGTATTTTGTTTTTGAACATTTTTCTAGTTTTCTTTTTTCCCAGTGATGTTCATAGGCTTCCATTATTTATGTTAGAGTATCATCCATATTTATTCCCCGCAGCACAGGCAATATGTCCGCTCTTTCCCCATAGAGTAGGACCCACTGACTCATTTTTATTTTATTTTCAGTGAATTTTTATTTCGTTTTCTCAGATTAAAACATTTGTAGCTTTTTATGACAAAGACGCAATCAATTATACAATCAATAGTTGCTTTACAATCAGGATCATTAGGTATGACTCATTTTTGTAAGTAATTTTTATTTGATTTTACAATGCAATGAATACAACACAAAATATAAAGCTCGCTCGCACATAGGGGGTTCATCTACAGAGTGTTGGGCGCGCAGGCCTCAGAATATCACAATACATATTACATTATCAAATGCAGAGAAAAGCGATCCCTATGTAACAAAACCTAAAATCAAAATCTATAATCATTACCATAAATACACAAATACACATAACAATATTCATCTACATTCAACTGGGACATTGAAATCTCAATAAATTGCCAATTTTGCTTTCAGACTCTAGAAGGTCACTTCTACGTTATTTCTTTCTTTGAGCAATATCTAGAAATAGATACAGTAGCTTCCATTTTGTTAGGAATTTACTTGCTTGTTCCTCCTTTTTTCGGGATCTACCCTATCGGTGTGTAATATTTTTGTTTTATTTTTGTGATTAGTTCGGACAAGGTGGTAACTGATCTTACAACCAATGTTTCAAGTTGGAGCACATGTAATAAACAAGATGGATACATATAATGTTTGGAGCCATCATTGCCTTCAAGTAAAGTCAATGAATAGTCGACACTATGTATACAAGCTGGTGAACATGGGGAATCAACTTGAACAAATAGAAAGAACCAGCCCGGCACTCACGTGTTGATTAAATGCTTCTTTAATGGCAATCCATATAAAGCAAGACATTTCAGCCTCTCCTAGGTTTTTGTCAATAGTGGAACAACACATTCGACATGATTGTATATCACATATAGCCACGGAAATGACTTCATATAAATTAACATAAAAAGGAGGAACCAATATACCTAGAATGTTTTGCATATTTTTTCTTTTTGTTTCCTCCTTTTTATGTTAATTTATATGAAGTCATTTCCGTGGCTATATGTGACATATAATCATGTTGAATGTGTTGTGCCACAATTGACAAAAGCCTGGGAGAGGCTGAAATGTCTTGCTTTATGTGGATTGCCATTAAAGAAGCATTTAATCAACACGTGAGTGCCGGGGCTGGTCCTTTCTATATCATTGCCTTCAGACCATGAATTAAACAGTATGAGTTGAGACCTCAAATTTCTTTCACCCCCTCCCCGACAATCCTCCACTGATTACCTGAATGAGTACATAACCAAAACCCATGAGATACAGTCTTAGGTGTCTGGCATTTAGGGCAGGTAGTTATTCTGTTCGGTTTCAATTCTGCTCTTAGTGGGTCAAAATAATAAGTTACATTGTACATAGGTTTAACCCTCTGAATTTACCGTCTTGCCAGTAATTTTCCATATATATTCTGTTACCTGGAAGTAACTTGCAGATCATTGGACGGTGACTTGTGCGGAAGACGCTGAGTCTTTGTGCTGAGATCTCTGCTGGAACGTGGACTTCTATGACTTTGATATATCAGCTTGTACATGACACTGTCCCTACAGAAGACATGATATATTGTCATTTACATCCCAGAAGAGGCGGCACGTGACGTCCCATATCTGCACAGTACCAGGGCTGGGGTCAGATATAACCAGAAGCTCCTCACCGGAACCAACCGACACATTCCAACTGTCATCTCACAAGGGGCAGAAAAAGAAAGCATCTGATTGGTTGGTTCTACTGTCACTCTGAAATGATGGAAAACAGAGCAAGCAGCTGATTGGTTCATTCCACCTGTCACTTATATAAATGACAGAATCAAGGAAGAAGCATCTGATCATTCAGAGCTTCACATGTAAAACTGTGTATGGAGAAATATGTCACATGATATGATATTTAAATCATTCATAATCCGTATCTGTTACAACAAGTAGAAGTGCTGTCAGATATAAAGAGATTCCAGCTTGATAATTAAAATATAATTTTATTATTATTAATACATAAAAACAAGAAACCAATTAAAAAGAAAGGGCAATAGGCCTCCAAAAAGGATGGAGACAGACAGTATATTACAGATCCAAATAGTAAGATTGGATATATCTGCATATAGAAATCCTAAGCATAAGTGCAAAGGAACGGACCCCATATTGGAATCCCTCACTAATAAGTCATAAAATATAACTTTAATTTTTAATTGTAGAAAACTTGCTGTAGGGTATTACTAAAATATTGTCCCTAATCTGTTCAATCTCATATTATAAGGTATACACCTATATTTGATATGGACGAAACACGGGAAGTCACCAACTTTATAACAGAATAGGACAAGCAGACATTAAATCACAAGTCTCCCCAACATGTTTCACCTCAGGTGCGGCTTCATCAGGGAATGGGACACTGACATGAATCACATTCATACCATTCATACCCAATTTGTACCCAAGAAACCATCAATGAAATATATACTTATTATTACATAGGAATATACGTGTGTTAGTGTATTTTATGTCTGGCATTCTGTACATGAATCAGGAGTCTCAGGATGCACAATGCTACTCTACACATCCCACTCAATGAAATATTAATAAAATATATGGAATGAAATATAAATTTGCACTGATACATAGTAAAACATGCTGGAGAGAGCCGCTATCGTTACGGGGTCTGTGTCTGGGGGCCACAGGTGCAGGAAGGACTCTGAGGGAACGGAAGACAGGTGAGCACTTTTTTTTTCCTCTGTCCTCAGTATAGGGGGAGCACTGTGGGCAGTATGGGGGACGAGAACCCTGAGCGCTGTATGGGGGGACGGGGACCCTGAGCGCAGTATGGGGCGGAGGGTGGCCCTGTGCGCAGTATGGGGGGGGACCTGGATGGGGGACATGTCTGCAACATAAGGACCAGGATGGGGGACCATGTCTGCAATATGGGGGACCTGGATGGGGGACCATGTCTGCAATATGGGGGACCATGTCTGCAATATGGGCGACCTGGAGGGGGGACCATGTCTGCAATATGGGGGACCTGGATGGGGGACCATGTCTGCAATATGGGGGACCATGTCTGCAATATGGGGGACCTGGAGGGGGGACCATGTCTGCAATATGGGAGACCTGGATGGGAGGCCATGTCTGCAATATGAAGATCATGTCTGCAATATGGGGGACCTGGAGGGGGGACCATGTCTGCAATATGGGAGACCTGGATGGGAGGCCATGTCTGCAATATGAAGATCATGTCTGCAATATGGGGGACCTGGATGCGGGACCATGTCTGCAATATGGGGGACCATGTCTGCTGGATGGGGGACCTGGATGGGGGCCATGTCTGCAATATGGGGGACCTGGATGGGGGACCAAGTCTGCAATATGGGGGACCATAATGGGAGACCATGTCTGCTTAATGGGGGACCATGTCTGCAATATGGGGGACCTGGATGGGAGACCATGTCTGCAATATGGGGGACCTGGATGGGGGACCATGTCTGCAATATGGGGGACCATGATGGGAGACCATGTCTGCTGGATGGGGGACCATGTCTGCAATATGGGGGACCTGGATGGGAGACCATGTCTGCAATATGGGGGACCTGGAGGGGAGACCATGTCTGCAATATGGGGGACCTGGAGGGGAGACTATGTCTGCAATATGGGGGACCTGGAGGGGAGACTATGTCTGCAATATGGGGGACCTGGAGGGGAGACCATGTCTGCAAGATGAGGACCAGTTCAAAAGGTGTATAGAAGATAAAATGGTATCACTAAAAATGTCACTTTGTCATGCAAATAATGCGGCCCCCCAAATTAAATGTTTTTCCGTGTGCGGCCCATATGCCCAGCTGAGTTTGAGACCCCTGCTGTATACAATGAAATTCATTGTTATTCTCATAGACCCTAAGTGGAGTTTAAATTTTCTCTAATACATAACAATATACGTGTGTCAGTTTTATTACTTCTGAATCAAAAAACTCAGGATAAACAATGCTATACATATAACCTAATGACATATTAATGAAATATACTGACAGAAAAATACATTTCACTTATGCATGTATACAGAAGCATTGTGCATCCTGAGCTTCCTGGTTCTTGTACAGAATGCCAGACATAAAATAGGCTAAAACATGTGTATTGCTCTGTATCAGGGTAAATCTATATTCCATTCACGGTCTATGGGTACAATTATGAATTTCATTGTGTAGTGTTTCATTAGCTTATCTGGTTGGGATCTATGACATTGTTCATCCTGAGTTTTCTAGATGAGCTCTCATCTTTAGACAGACAGTACAGCAGAAATATCAGATACACATAAGATACACTGTACACACATCAGATACATGGTACACACATCAGATACATGGTACACACATCAGATATACTGTACACACACATCGGATACATGGTACACACATCAGATACATGGTACACACATCAGATACACGGTACACACATCAGATACATGGTACACACATCAGATACATGGTACACACATCAGATATACTGTACACACACATCGGATACATGGTACACACATCAGATACATGGTACACACATCAGATATACTGTACACACACATCGGATACATGGTACACACATCAGATACATGGTACACACATCAGATATACTGTACACACACATCGGATACATGGTACACACATCAGATACATGGTACACACATCAGATATACTGTACACACACATCGGATACATGGTGAGCACACATCATTTACACGGTGCGCACACATCAGATATACAGAGCACACACATTGGATACACGGTGCGCACACATAATTTACACGGTGCGCACACATCATTTACACGGTGCGCACACATCAGATACACGGTGCGCACACATCATTTACACGGTGCGCACACATCAGATACACAGAGCACATACATTGGATACAGGGTGTGCACACATCATTTACACTGTGCACACACATCAGATACACAGAGCACACACATCAGATACACAGAGCACACACATTGGATACACGGTGCGCACACATAATTTACACGGTGCGCACACATAATTTACACGGTGCGCACACATCAGATACACGGTGCGCACACATCATTTACACGGTGCGCACACATCATTTACACGGTGCGCACACATCAGATACACAGAGCACATACATTGGATACAGGGTGTGCACACATCATTTACACTGTGCACACACATCAGATACACAGAGCACACACATCAGATACACAGAGCACACACATTGGATACAGAGTGTGCACACATCATTTACACTGTGCGCACACATCATTTACATTGTGTGAACACATCACATACACGGTGCGCACACATCATTTACACAGTGCACACACATCACATACACGGTGTGCACACATCAGATACACAGAGCACACACATTGGATACACGGTGCGCACACATCATTTACACTGTGTGAACACATCACATACACGGTGCGCACACATCATTTACACGGTGCACACACATCAGATACACAGAGCACACACATTGGATACAGGGTGTGCACACATCATTTACACTGTGTGAACACATCATTTACACAGTGCACACACATCACATACACAGAGCACACACATCAGATACACAGAGCACACACATTGGATACAGGGTGTGCACACACCATTTACACTGTGCGCACACATCATTTACATGGTGCACACACATCAGATACACAGTGCACACACAACATTTACACGGTGCACACACATCGGATACACAGTGAGCACACATTGGATACTCGGTGCACACACATCGTATACATAGTTCAAACACATCATTTACACAGTGTAAACATATGATATACACGGTGCACATACATCGGATACACGATGCACACACATCATTTACACGGTGTACACACATCGTATATCGTATACACGCATCGTATACATGGTGTGCACACATCACTTTGGGAAGACATATCTCGACTTCCTGAAGAAGAAGCCAATAAATGGATAGAGGCAACAGAAATAGAAATAAAATCCATGCATGACTCAAAAACATGGACACTAACAGAATTACCAGAAGGAAGAAAAGCTATAGGATGTAAATGGGTTTTTAAAGTAAAGTAACGAACAGATGACACAGCTGAACGATGCCGAGCAAGACTCGTAGCTAAAGGTTATTCTCAAAAATATGGAGAAGACTATGATGAAACATTTGCTCCAGTTGTCAAACATACTACAATAAGAACTTTGTTTGCAGTTGCAGAAATGAAACAAATGGAACTGAAACATCTGGATGTAAAGACAGCATTTTTGAATGGAAGCTTAACAGAAGATATTTACATGGAACAACCTCCAGGATTCAAAGATGAAAGTAACCCAAACATGGTGTGCAAATTACAGAAAAGTATATACGGTTTAAAACAAGCTGTTAAAGTGTGGAATGATAAAATCACAGAGGTGCTCACAAATGAAAAATTTAAAAGAAGCAAAGCTGATCCTTGCCTGTACACAAAAAGACTAATGGTCAGATGGATCTATGTACTCATATATGTTGATGACATTTTAGTTCGTTTTGAAAAAGAGATAAAGAGGACATACTAAAAATCCTGAATCAACATTTCGAGATCAAAGACTTGGGAAATGTGAAACCGTACTTAGGAATGAAAATAGAAAGAGAAGAAGATGGAAGTTTCCTACTTAATCAAAATCACATGATTCAAGACATATCCGAAACATTTGGATTGAAGGATGCAAAACCAGCAAAGTCTCTAATGGAAACTAATTATCTTAAAGAGATGAGTAGTGAGAAAAATGTGTTACCAAATAATGAAGAGTACAGAATGGCGATAGGAAAATTACTGTATCTAGCGACTGTTACAAGGCTAGACATTGCAGCAGAAGTAGGAATTCTGAGTAGAAAAGTGTCCAAGCGAAATAAAGCGGATTGGAATGCTGTGAAGAGAGTAATAAGTTATTTGAAATGAACCAGCAATGTTAAACTGAAACTGCCTACAAGTGATGAATGCATTTTATCTGTATACGTTGATGCGGATTGGGCTGGAGATCCAACTGACATAAAATCTACCAGTGGCTATCTTTTCTTTCTCTCAGGTGGACCAATTAGTTGGACTAGTAAAAAACAATCAATAGTAATGCTGTCATCAACAGAAGCAGAATATGTTGCAGCAGCACATGCGCGTCAAGAAGTTCTATGGTTTTAGACAATTGCTAACAGACCTAGGACAAGCACAGTTGGAACCAACAAAAATAAATGAGGACAATCAGGGATGTCTTGTTCTTGCTCAGATGGAAAGAGTTAACCCAAGAACCAAGCACATTGATGTGAAGTATCATTTCTTGAGGGACCATCAGGAACAAGGAATCCTGAAATTAGAATATTGTCCAACTGAAGATATGACAGCAGACATTTTCACAAAGGCATTGAATGCTGAAAAACATCAGAGAATAATGAAGAAATTAGGTTTGACTGAATAAGTCCTTACTGTTGAGAAAGGGTGTTGGTATATGCAACAGTTGTGGACTTCTTTGTTTGTGTGAAGGGGGACTTTATGCTGATCTGACAGTAGATGGCGATGTTGTGTAAAGTTTCCTTGTTTACTGTATTGTAAAAGAAAAAAAAGTCTCTCTTGTACTTTCAGTTTTGTTCTTACTTCCTGGTGCAGTACTGAGTGACTGCGCATTTTTTCCTTTACCTCATGTTCTGAGAAGTAAAAGCTTGTTATCCCATGTAATCTGCTCTGTGAAGTTTCTACCGCAACTGTGGGTATCCAGAAGCTGTGCAACACCAATGATGTTTCATTTGAGAATTCCAGTGAATTTTGGGATACTCACACGGGACAACATCAGGAGTCAGAGGCTGCGGACCTTTTAACAAAGCGTCATCTGTGACCTGTGTTTCAGGGGATGGGCTAGTCATTGCTTGCTTCGTGGTCTCCTTACAATTTCTACTGAGAGTGCTCTCTCCTTCTGGCTTGTCATTTCTCTCTAGAATAAGGCGCTAAGCTGAAATGCGTTGGTCTATCTGCACTGTCTCCTGGAATTTTCTTGGTGACCTGCTACTACAGTTTTTAAATTGTTCTAAATAAACTTTTTGCATTTTTATATATAACCTTTTTGGGCTTCTCTTTGCTATATTGTTCTCTCCTTCTGGCTTGTCATTTCTCTCTAAAGCTGGCAAGGGAGCGCACTGTGAATTCAAAAGAATATAGCACAGGAAGCTCATAGTGAGAATACGTCAGAATTTACAACCGACACATTATCATTAGAGTAAGGACTAGCCCAGCCCTGAAACAGACGTCGCTGATGCCGCTTTGTTTTTGGGAGGCAGCAGAGGCTACGGAGGTGACTGCAGCCTCTGCCCCCTGATGAGGGCTCATTTGAGTATCTCAGCATGCATTGGGAGTTCTCAAACAAAATTCCATTGGAAGTTTAAAAAAAAGAGGCAAGAAGTCAGACTGGGGAGGATACGTTAGGGAATTTGTAATTAAAGTGAGCTATAGTGTACAGCCGACAGCTGCTGCATTTTCACCCGTAGGAGGATGCTAAATTCACTTATAGCTCAGGTCAGTTTTAAGTCATATTGGTGGTCACTCAGTGGTTAATCTTTAATTCATATGGACTATATCATCTATAATGTTTGCAGTTATAAATCAATTATATATCTTTTATTATAATATTGATACATTGTTTTAAACTGTTAGAGTAATGGTAGATAGGCATAGAAAGTCTGACTAACAAGATTCATCTGAATAGATGCTGTGCAGGACTATCATCCCATAATTTACATAGGTTTAGCCTTGGACCTTATGTAGTAGGGTTGTCTTGCAGACCTGTGATGGTGAGGCAGGGAAGGTATTTTAGAAAGGTATGCAAGATGATAAAAAAGGGGAATTGTGAAAGAAATTGCTACATTTCCTTTTCATTTTGATTTTTGTTTCCTGAATATTCTTTAGTGGCGTTATCTTATGTCTGCACTTCATCCTTGTTTGTACTATATTGTGCAATATTTGGCTTTGACTGGATGGGAGTTTGGCTTCTGAAGTGAAGATAAAATTTCCCTTTTGAGATGGAACAATGAGAAACTCCAGGCTTCTATTCGGCCAAGGACAAACTATTTACGCTGGTATTTGGGACGTACAGTAGTTCAGGTGCCATAAAGACAATCCATCATCTCACAAAATCAGTATTTCTGCCAAATCATTGTCTTACCAATACTCATGCAAATAGTTATGCAACCATTATGCAATCTCTTATGTAACCAAGCCACCCCTATAAAAAGATGGGCTTATGTTAGTATAAATGAGACTTTCACAGTGACTCCCCGGCACCTGCGCAATAGAACACTGCTGCACTGTACTCAGCCAAACGGGCCTGGGAGGAAACAAAGCTCGCTCCCCGTGAGCTGCGCTTTGCGCATGCGCCGGGAGGTGAGGGGGAAAAAAGCGCATGTCACAGGGCCCTGTGACGTGCAGGGAGGGGGGGAAATATGGTAAACATGAACATAGGCGGGGAATTGGTGGAAGAACAAGCAGATGGGCGAAGATAGCTTGGCATCCGGGGGACACCAAGCCTGTGAAAAACCAAGGAGATAAAACTACATTTCTCTGCATTCAGACCTCTACCATGGGCCATACAGGTATGTATAGATTTACTTTTCTATACTCTGTATGCCCATAGTAGAGGTCTGGTAACTCCAAAGTGGTGACAGATTCCCTTTAAAAACCACCAATACACATTAAAACATCAGTCATAAAGAGGCCTCATTCCTGATCGGCGATTAGGAATAAGTGTATAGCACCTGCAAGTGAGCAAAATTCTCATGAGTGACAGCTGTATACGAAAACTGACACCCTGCAGCTTCGGCCCCTACCGGTTTTGGAAACGATCGGGCCCAATTAACCCCTTTCCACTGTCAATTGCGACAACAGCACCTAAGTTGTTAAAAGGGGTTTTAAAGATTCCGTTTGATACCATCGCCCCCCCCGTGATCCTAATCGCTGATGGTGATAATTGCCATGGTACCCCAAGGTCATCTGATGACCCCACAGTACGGTGGTTTGTTGATTCTGCTATAAGCAGGGCCTAACAGGCTGTGTCAGTGAGTCACTGGCACGTCTTACGCACTGCAGTACAAGAGTAAACTTATTATTTCTGTGCTAAAAGGCTCAACGTATAAAAGTACTTAAAGTGTACGTTAAATGGTGGAAGGCAAAAAAATGAAACATCTCTTGGTTTCTGCGCTTCTCCCCAAACATACAATAAAAAACAATTAAACCAATTAAATAAGCCTTCACCCAGTTCCTTGGACAAAAAAATAAATAGAAAAGGTTACCAGTCTCAGAAAATAGTGACAATAACCTTTTTTGTTAAAGAAGGTTCTGAATTTTCTTAACTATTAAAATAAACCTCTCATGTTAAAAAAAAATGCTATTAACCTGCAGATATGGGGTAACTCTGCATGTTAATAGCGTTCTAAAGCTGTCCGGTGCCCACACTGAGAGCCCTGCAGCCGGGAGGAAATTAACTTTATTCCTCTCTTCAGCCTCGGGCTTTCAGTCATACTGGTGCGGCCGGTGTAGCTTCCGTCATAGTGAGTGGTGGCTGAAACCACGCCCTGGCACTGACTGACAGCCGGCTCAACATTAGAGCTCAGGTTTAGAGCTGGCTGTCAAACAGTGCCGGGGCGCAGCTACAGCCATCGCTCATTATGCACTGAGCAGCGACTGAAGCTGCACTAGCCATACCCCTATGGTTGAAAGCCTGAGGCTGCTGCAAAGAATAAAGGTAATTCCCTTCTGGCAGCGGGGCTCTCAGTGCGTGAACCAGGCAGCTTTAGAACGCTATTAACCTGCAGATTAACCTCATATCTGCAGGTTAATAGCTTTTTTTACATGACTGTTTCCCCTTAAAATATAAAAAGTTTGGTATTGTAATCATACTGACTGGGAGAATCATATTACCAAGTAAATTTTGCTGCAGAATGACTTCTGTAAAAACAATCCCCAAAAAACAGTGAAGAAATTGCATTTTTGTCACCATTTCACCCCACTTGGATTTGTTTTCCCATTTAACAGAACATTATATGGTAAAAAGTTGTCATTAAAAACTACAACTCATCCAGTTTTTTGATCTTACAGTTTCCCTTTAACCCCTTAACGATGAATGATGAACATAGCACTTCATGAGCAAGTGTCAGTTCCCGCATCATGACGAGCTATGTCCATCATGAATTTAAGCGGTCACTGTGTGAAATCAAACAGTGACTGCTCCATGCAGACAGCTTCCACTGACAGAAATGCAGGGACCCATTTCATTGATCCCGCTCTCTGATTGCTGTTAGAGAAATTGCACAACAAATTATATAGCCCATTTTCTCCTGTTACCCTTGTGAAAATGCAAAATTTGGGGCTAAATCGAAATTTTTGTGGGAAAAAGTTCAATTTTAATTTTTTTCCTTGCACATTGCTTTAATTCCTGTGAAGCACCTGCAGGGTTAATAAACTTATTGAACGTGGCTTTGAGCACTTTGAGGGGTGCAGTTTTTAAAATGGTGTCACGTTTGGGTCATTTGTCATATAGACCCCTCATAGTCACTTCAGATCTGATGCGCTCCCTACAAAAAAATAGTTTTGTAAATTTTGTTTGAAAATTGAGAAATTGCTGGTCAACTTTTAACCCTTCTAAATTCCTAACAATAAAAAAATGGTGTTTCAAAAATGATGCTGTATGGAGGACCATGACAGGTGCATTATATTATATGGAGGACCAGGGCAAGTGCATTATATTGTATAGAGGAAAATGGGGGTTCATTATATTGTATGGAGAACCATGGGGGGTGCATTATATTGTATGGAGGACCATGGGGGTGCATTATATTTTATGGTAGACCATGGGGGGTGCATTATATTGTATGGAAGACCATGGGGAGTGCATTATATTCTATGAAGGACCATGGGGGTGCATTATAATGTATGGAGGACTATGGGGAATGCATTATACTATATGGAGGATTATGGGGGGTGCATTATGCTATATGGAGGATCATGGGGCGCATTATACTATATAGAGGATTAAGGGGGTGCATTATCATAGAATGGTAGAGTTGGAAGGGACCTCCTGGGTCATCTGGTCCAACCCCCTGCTCAAAGCAGGATTCACTAAATCATCTCAGACAGATGTCTGTCCAGCCTCTGTTTGAAGACGTCCATTGAAGGGGAACTCACCACCTCTTGTATCAGCCTGTTCCACTCATTAATCAAACTAACTGTCAAAAAGTTTTTTTCTAATATCTAATCTGTGTCTCCTCCCATTTAGTTTCATCCCATTGCTTCCAGTCTTTCCTTGTGCAAATGAGAATAAAGATGATCCTTCTACAATGTGACAGCCCTTGAGATATTTGTAGACAGCTATTAAGTCTCCTCTCAGTCTTCTTTTTTGCAAGCTAAACATTCCCAAATCCTGCAACCGTTCCTCATAGGACATGGTTTGCAGACCAGTCACCATTCTGGTCGCTCTTCTCTGAACTTGCTCCAGTTTGTCTATGTCTTTTTTAAAATGTGGTGCCCAAAACTGTACACAGTATTCCAGATGAGGTCTGACCAAAGAGGAGTAAAGACCGATAATGACTTCACGTGATCTAGACTGTATGCTTCTGTTAATACATCCCACTATATGGAGGATTATGAGGGGTCGCATTACATTATATGGAAGACTATGTGGGGGACCATTTTAATATTTGGAGGGCTATGTGGGGGGCCATTATACTGTATGCAAGAAAGTATACAGCATGAAGGTTTGCATGGGGTCCATCATACTGTGTGGAGGGCTGTGTGGGGGCCTTTATACTGTTTACTGTTTGGAGGGCCATTATATAGTATGGGGCAATTAAACTGTATGTAGACCCATTATCCTGCATGGAGGGCTGTGTGAGGGCCACAGTTGGGGGATTATACTGTGTTAGGGTCACCATACTTTACCTTAGGAATTGAGGTGGGGTACAGTTGAGTCATTATACTGTGCATGTGGAGGCTAATGTGGAGGAATTCACTGTGGGGGTATCATATTGTGTTTGGTGGGCACTTTTGTTGGCATTATACTTTATGGGGGCACTGAAAGAGGAATCTAAGACTTCAGCAGGAGGAAAATGACTATACAAAGGCTGAAAAGTTGTGAGATATGGTCTTCTGTGACGCTGACAATTATTTTTTTTTTGGGAGGGTGGACCCAATTAGAATTTCTGCTATGGGGCCCCATGATTTCTATGTACGCCCCTGGCTATTGCTAAAGCTCGGCTTTTTACCTGAGAACCATTGCAGACAGCTATTGGCTTGTCTACAGTAAACAGAGGAGAGAGACCGAGCATGCATGTCCAGCAGCACTAAGCACATTAACTGCGCCTGCACATTGATATACACTTTGAACACAAGAGGGTGCCATACTATATATTTAAATGAAGAAAATGACTGCATAATTGATGTTTATAACAACATGTAAATGCATATAACTCCTATTAACTATTTTTTTTCTAACATGAGATACCTACATAAGAGATATGAACACCTGTAGGGGAAAATGTAAATTTGCAACAAAGTATATATAAAGTAAAACACCTTTATAAATCAAATGTGTTTATCATATACATCACTGTATTATATAGAGTTTATAACAAAACGGGAAATTTTTAAAATGTTTTCATCCACCATTGAAGCTCGAGCAGGCATTAAAATATGTGTATCTGATACAATGACAGTAAGTGATGGTGGTACATATAATCCTTTACTTGTTCCATCAATAAACAGAGGTCCAATGAAATGTAAAACAGGGCCGAATGGAGTTTTCACTTTCCAGTATGAGCAAAAAGTGTCCCAGACCACAGAATATTTTTCATTGTTCGAGCTAAAAACCCATATATATTCTCCTTTTTGGAACCCAAATGACTTCGGGGAGAATCTGATGTAAATGCATGGTTAATTCTTTCCCATATCAACTTCATTGGCCAACATGCCTCATCAAATGCCGCCATCTGTACGAAATCCATCTCTGTATTGATTTCTGATGTCTTCTTTCTGTAATGTCTTCAGAAGTGTTAAATTGGTATTGATAATAAAGCATGTCTGGAATTAAAAAAAAAAAATTCATGATGAAAGACGCAATCCAGCTACTATACCCCTCACCAAGTTTATCACACTCTGCAATTCTTTTATATAAAATTTACTCAGTTTCCTGCAGTTAAGCCCCATCTTTGCTTCTCTTTAGCCTCGGATTTCACAAAGAAGTTTTTCTTGTATACTTTGCTATCAGTACCATGATGCATCAGCACAGCATCACATGAGCATCCACAGCCAGGATCATCTGAGCCTCTAGGAAAGACATGGTAATTATCCTCCACTCTGCATTCCCTAGATAGGTTAACATAAGTAAACAGTCAGAGCTGTTTAGTCATCATCAGTAGCTGTGATATGAACTCATGTGCCTGCTTTATGAGACTGTGCTGTAATGAAGATTGTTGCTGTAATATCCCTGAACTGCACTGGCCGTGCTTAAGATTAAATCCCACAGTTAAACTGTTGAAAAAGACTCTTGTCAGATGTGTCTGGTCAGCAACTGAATCTATCATGTGCCTGAGAGAAGCTGCAGCCTATGGTCATCCTGAGTAACAGTTCCTCCAGGATTCCAATGAATTTATGAAACCCGTCTCGCCCTATCTGAACCTAGCGGTGTGCGTGTAACATTGGTGGCCCATATGGGGAGGACTGAGCGGGGATTAATGTCTAGAGGGAGAAGAGGAAAAATGTCTGGAAAAATACAGCAGCACAGCACCTCAACTTAACTCTGCTACACCACTTAAAGGGGACCATCCCTAAAGAAAACTCACTAGCAGCAATGGATGTTGAAATACAAATAGACAGAATTAGTGAGCGGTTTCTTCAGTTAACCTGCGAAGAATTAAGAACAGTAGCATATAAAGATGTCAGAAGAACAGATTTCTAAAGCACACAACCGCAGGCAACTGTTAGCTGCCATTAATGCAAAAATGGATGAGCTGGGGGAGAAAGAAGCTGAAGACGTCATGGGGACATGCCTCCAGGAGCTAACACAGTTTCTAACCAGGTTGAAGTTGGAGGATGGAGGGACGGCACCAATTACCAAAAGCGGGAATCTCTGTCCGCAGACTGAACTACGGGAATTGAAAGAACAACTCAAAACCCTAACAACAGCCCTGCAGGAATCGACCAAAATCTCTTAACGGGTGACAGACTCAGACAGAACCTTTAACCTGCTCGGGTTAGATAAATCAGGAAGACAGTCCTCTCTAACACCACAAATCACCATAAGTAAAGAATTCAAGATCCTGGGAAAGATTGGAGAGTGTGAACAGAAAGAGAAACTGTCTTATATGAACTTGTTTCACCAGATTGATGCAGGCTTACAGAAAGGCTACCAGCCAGATGAAATCGTTGAGGGGGTGGTGAAGTGATCAGCCCAGGAATGAACCTCTGTAGTATGCTAGAAATGAAGAGTCAATTGACCTTGCAACAACTGAAGATGATTTTAAAAGGGCACTATAAAGAAGAGAGTACTTCAGAATTGTTCCACCGACTCATTAACCTCTCACAGAAAAATAATGAATCACCCCAAAGTTTCTTGTGCAGAGAAATTGAACTGAAGGATAGACTGTTGTTTGCATCCAGAGATGTAGAAGCGGACGAGAGGTTTGATGCTGGACTAGTCCAGAAGAAGTTCTTGAGATCATTGGGAACAGGGTTAATCAGTACATACATCAAGTCGCAGCTGAAACAGTACCTAGAAGATCCTGGCATTCTGGACAAAATCCTAATTGAACAAATGAATGAGGCAGCTAGTTTGGAGTCAGAGAGCGAACAAAAGATAAAGAAAGGCTCTGCTCCTAAATCAAAAAATATCACAGTAAAAGACAAATTCCTTACCAACACCAGGTCAGATTACATGGAGGGGGTGGCTGTGTAGTATTATACGTGCACACGCACACCGATGGAGCTTGCATATTTTTAATGTTTAATGTTAGGACTCGCAAGTATGGGGACCCTTGATGCTGGGTTGCGAGCTTGCGTATTTTGGTCAAAATATCGACCCTTACCTCATGTGGTGTATTTATCTTATACACTATTTTTCATCTTTTTTACACATTTTTGTGCAGGATGCAGCCAGGCCTCTTTAGTGTTGGCTGGGTAAATTGGGGCGTCTGTCCTGTGGGGGTGCACGTATATAGTGCTGGGCAGCCCCCCTGATCTAATAGTATGGGCGTCATCAATAGGCTGCAAGCCAGACACTGTGCATCACACATATCTGAGTGATTGGTGCCCTATGCAAACTCCATCGGTGTGCATGTATAATACTACACAGTCACCCCCTCCATGAATTGGTAGGTTAGTGAGTGGCTGTCTGCCTCAGTATTTTGCACATGTGCTGCCCCGGCCTTTATCATGGAGGCTTGCTGCATCCTGCAATGCCTTGGTAATCAGACCTGGTGTTGATAAGGCATTATCTTATACTGTGATGTTTTTTTAAATTAGCTTCTAAATCACCAAAATGAGTCAGCTGAGGTTGGAGACCCCCAGTGGCCAGTCTGAAGATAATCATGGAGACCCTCCAGTGCCACCTCCGAGAGGGAACCTTAAAGCACCAACAAAAGAGAGGACCGCCAGCGCTGACTGGGAAGAAGTAATAGGAGAACTGCGAGCTGAGTTGATTGAGATGAAAAAGTTGATTCATTCCAGAACAGAACCTGCATCCCTCAGACCCAGGAGTGGGTTCCAAAACAGAAGATACCCGGCTTGTGAAGCGTGCCGTTCATCAAATCAGAGTACGGTATGTGTACACTGACTAAGATGTGGTGAGGAAGGACATTATGCCAAGGAATGCCAATGGTCATGGTCTTTTGGGTTAAAAGACAGGAGGTTGCCAGAGAGGGGCGACTGGTAACCACGACACAGAGGAGGTCCCAGAAGCAAATCCAAATCTCACCAAACCCCAGAACGGCATATGAGCTAAAACAGCTGCGTCATTACTATCCCCAAGTGTGTTTCCGTCTACAACAGCTGCAAGAGAGACAGGGGCATCAGTTACTTAATGCCCAGTGTGGAGGTCAAATGATGAACTCCTGGGAGGAGGATTCCTCGGTCAGTAAAGATAGCATCATCGGCCTAATCAGCGAAAGATGCTTTATATAGTGCCAGCTAGATGGACTCCTGATAACAGCACTGTGGGACACAGGAGCCCAAGCGAGCCTTTTAAATGAAGAATGGAGAAGGCGCTACCTGCCACATACGTGCCTTCAAACTCTTAGGACCAGTGGAACTCCACGGCAAAGCAGTCAACCTGACCGAAGTCCCTTTCATAGGCTGGGTGGAAGTGACTTTCCAACTGAGGGCCACGAACAACAGCAACACCATTGAGCTTTTGGTACCTTTTCTCGTGACCAGTGATCAGAACGTGGAAGAGGATCCTATCCTGGGTTATAATGTAATCAGTGAGGTCATCATGAAACACAAGTCAGTGACGCTGGTGGTGGATGCAACTGTCACATTGCTTGCCATACCCAATGTCGTGGTGGAAAATGTGATTCATAGAGTAAAGAAAGCACAGAATACAATGAACCTAAAAGAAGTCAAGGTAGGCTGGCGCCCAAACATCATTCCTGCAAACCAAATGGTGGGGGTGAGGTGTGGAGTCCAGGTAGAACTGGTAAGAAAAGTTCAGAAAAGACTGTTCATGCCAAAAGACTCATCAGAACTTCCGGAAGGCCTAGTTCAAGGTGAGACTGTGCTTACCATTCCTACTGGTGGGTTTACTCGAGTGAAAGTACCGGTGATGAATACTACGAAACAAGGGATCCAAAGACTGTGTTAGGTCACATTGAAACCGTTAAAACTGTATATTCAGCCAGTGTGAGACCCGCCCACGGGTCTACCATGAATTCAGTCTCCCCACCAAGGAACAGGAGTTGACCAGGGGAGGAAATTGCACGACCCACCTCGGGGTCCTGGGATCCCCCAGTACCCCTAGAACACTTGTGTGCTGAAGATAGAGCGGTAGCAAAACAGATGCTGAGAGAAGAGTGTCATGCATTCTCCAAAGATGACTCTGATATAGGCGGTATCCCGTTGGTGCAGTTGGAAATCAATTTGAAAGACATGACCCCAGTAACCAGAAGTTACATGTCTGTGCCAAAACCATTACACCGTGAAGTGAAAGAGTATTTACAAGATCTAATCAACAGAGTTTGGGTCCAAAAGTAAAAGCCGTCTTATTCTTCTCCTATTCTTTGTGTTAGGAAGAAGGACGGTACGTTGAGACTCTGCTGTGATTACCGGGAACTAAACCGAAAGTCAGTACCTGATCAGCACCCGATACCACAGATTCAAGATATGCTGGATAACCTATCAGGAAGTACCTGGTTCTCTGTCCTCGATCAGGGTAAAGCATACCATCAAGGGTTTGTTGAAGAGTCCAGTAGACCTTTGACAGCATTCATCACACCATGCGGGATATACGAGTGGATCTGCATACCGTTTGGGCTCAGTTCAGCTCCAGAAAAATTCCAGAGGAGCATGGAGACATATTTAGAAGGATTGAGGGATAATATCTTCCAGCTGTACTTGGATGACAATGTGGTACACAGAAAAACTTTCTGGGAGCATGTTGAACACGTGAGGACCGTATTACAACGATATCAAGTCAACAATATGGAGTTAAGTTGACCCCCAAAGAAGTGTGAACTGTTCAAAAGGCAAGTCCGATTTCTAGGGAAAATTGTGTCCGGAGAAGAATATACCATAGACCCAGCAGAAATCGCTCTGGTACCGGCCTTAAAAGACAAGCGGCCCTCAACTGTCGGGGAGTTGAGGTAGATATTATTATTCCCCTCCTACTGTCGTACTTACGTTCGGAACTTCTCCAGGATTGCCGCCCCACTATACCTCCTCTTGGTGGGGGGGGGGCGACAGAGTCAACAACACCCACGGAGAAAAAGAAGAATGCGGGTAGAACTGGGCTTAAAAGAAGCAACGCCGTTTCATCCCAAAAGCCCATTCTCTGGACAGCAGACCACCAGGAGGTATTGGAAGAACTAGTAGACTACCTGGTAAAACCACCCATCTTGGGATATCCTGATTTCAACTTACCGTTTGTTCTTCATTGTGACGTTTCTCAAGTTGGACTGGGAGCTGCCCTGTATCAGCATCAAGATAGAAAATTGAGAGTCATCGGTTAAGGTTCTAGAACGTTGACAGACGCCGAGAAGAATTACCATCTACATTCCGGAAAATTGAAGTTCCTGGAGTTGAAATGGACTATCTGTGAACCATTTAGAGATTATCTCTACTACAGCAAAGAGTTTGAGGTATACACTGACAACAACCCTTTGACCTATGTCCTCACTACAGCCAAACTGAATGCAACAGGTCAGAGATGAGTCGCTGAACTAGCTGACTTCAATTTCAGCATCAAGTAGAGGCCAGGAAAATGCAAGGCGGATGCTGACAGATTGTGGAAAATCCCACTAGAGCCTGATCAGTTCATGCAAGAAAGCTCAGAGGAAGTCAGTTTGGAAGCAATTGAGAGCACTGCCCAAGCAGTACAAGCTTATCAAAAGGACAACACACCATTGTGGTGTCCGTTGACGGTGGAAACCACCATAAAAGCGAGAGAACAAGATTACCCCCTGTCTATTCAACGACTACCAAAAGGAAAAATCCATAGAGCACAACGGGAAGATCAGATAAATGGTAGAATACTACTTTATGTGGACCAAAATTGGTTTCCAAGTAAATGGGAGAGAGATAATGAGTCACCAGCAGTATCTGTTTTAGTTAAAGAATGGATGAAGCTCTACCTCAGTGAAGACGGTATCCTGTATCGTAAAGGAGGTCAAAACCGGCAGTTGGTACTACCCAGAGTATTTCGTAGATTGGTCTTAAAAGAACTCCATGAAAACATGGGACACCTGGGAGTGGAAAGGACAACAAACTTGATCCGTGAACGTTTCTTCTGGCCGTACATGCAGTGAGATATTGAGAGATACGTGACCAGGGAGTGTGGGGGTCTGAAAGATAAACGTCCCAACACATCAACCCGGGCACCTATGGGCAACATCCAAACTACGTATCCGTTTGAGATGGTCTCAATAGACTTTCTACATCTCGAGACGTGCAAGGGTGGTGACGAATACATCTTGGTGGTGATGGACCATTTTACTTGATTTGCTCAAGCATATGTCACCACCAATAAAGCGGGTCGAACAGCAGCAGAGAAGATCTTCAATGATTTTGCTTTGAGGTTTGGGTTCCCTACGAGGTTACACCATGACCAAGGAAGAGAATTTGAGAACCAGATCTTTGCCAAGATAGGAAAGTACTGTAGGATTCAGAGATCCCACATAATGCCCTATCACCCAGAGGGTAATGGACAAGTGAAACGTTTTAGTAGGACATTATTGTCGATGTTGCGCACTTTAACAGCTGACGAGAAGAAAGACTGGAAGAGTTCTCTGTCAAAAGTGGTACATGCCTATAACTGTACAAAGAGCAATGCAATGGGTTACTCACCCTTCTTTCTATTGTACGGTCAATCGCCAAGACTGTCAATCGACATCATGTTCGATACTCCAGTATCAGAGACTTACAGAACATATCCAGAGTTTGTTCGGAAATGGAAGGAACGGATGGCAGAGGGATACAACATAGCGTCCAAAGTGGTTACGCAAGGACAGAGCAAGAGCAAGGAGTACTATGACTGAAAATGTTATGGAGCAGAATTGGCACTGGGAAGCCGTGTGCTAGTCAAGAACAAAAGGCGGTCCGGGAAAACTTTGTTTGTACTGGGAAGACAAGGTGTATGTGGTCGTAAGGAGGAAAGCCGATGACAGTCCAGTGTATGAAATCCGATTGGAAACCAGAATAGTCCATCGGAATTTACTACTACCCTGTGATTATCTCCCACCACAACAAGACTTTCCAGAAGTAGAACAACATCGTCCGAGATCGACTAAGGGACCACCACAGACTGAAGCTCCGAAGATGGATAGTGATCTTGAAAGTTCACATGAAGAAGAACACACCGTTGTATTTCTCGGACCGGCAAGGAGAGGGATGTACCATCCTCAGGAGAGTGAAGTAAGTCCCCAGGCTCCAGAGTTTGTACCAAGGAGTACAGATATAGTCCAATTCAGATTTGATGATCTAACACCGTTCACTGAAGAGACCGATCGACACTTAGGAGTAGCAGAATTACCAGACCAGGTGGAAACGAACGATTCAAGAGAAGTACAGTAACTTACAGAGGCAGTTCCAAGATCATTTGAGGAAGTTCGAGAAATGAGTGTGGCAGAAGAAACTCCTGCAACCGAGGAACCCGTGGTATCTGAGGAACAACCTACCAGGAGGATGTCGACTCGAGAAGTGAGGAGGCCTGTGATGCTGACATATGAGACACTCGGTGAACCGAGTCAAGTGCCAAGGACTGTCCATTGGAAACAGGTATTTCTGCCTACGGACCAGGTAAGCTCACTTGAGTGGTATTCACCACCGAGAGACATTATGGACAATGTTACCTGGTGGAAAGACTTGTTTTGGCCTAGTGAGAGAGAGAGCTGGTTGAAGACGTATGAAAACCTCCAGCGGAAGAGATGCTGATTGTTTTAATTGTGTATTTCTTTCAGGAGTTCTACAAGCAAAAGGTCGTAAGAACAGGTTGTTATTGATGTTTGTAAATTTTATGCCAATATGACAATGCCAATTTGTATATAAAGTTATTCAACTTTTAGCACTGTCTCAGAATTGGTCAGCTTGACCAATTAAAACGAATATCGAGAACGACATTAAAAAAGAAGGGAAAGTGTGACATGCAGAAATAGTGCTGTTGCTTCAAAAGGATCCAGCAACTATAAGAGTTAACACAGTCACAAGAGACAGGAAGTGGTTAGCAGAGCCCCAGGGGGATTGTGGGGAACTTGTTTACTATTCTGGCTGCAGCCAAAGGGAGAAGTGGTATGTGATCTGTATCTCACAGAAGTGCAGGAAAGAGAACAGGATTCAAGTCTAGGGTGAAACTCAACACAGGTCAGATACCTTGCACTGTTAGTTCAGGAAATCTACCATCGGGCAGGAAGATAAGGAATGGAAGGAATTGTGTCACAGAGATCATCTTCCTCATCAAACCCTCCCCCCTCCATCTCCATGCAGAATAAAGAATGTTGTGTACTAGTGAGTCCTTGTGAAGGAAAAGCCTGCTGTTTACGTATAGAAGTGTGCTGCCAAGAGATCTAATTTGTGCTGAATTATGCTACTGAAGAGACTGAGGTTCCTGTGCCTGCTTTATGAGACTGTGCTGTAATGAAGATTGTTGCTGTAATATCCCTGAACTGCACTGGCCATGCTTCAGATTAAATTCCACTGTTAAACTGTTGAACAAGACTCTTGTCAGATGTGTCTGGTCAGCAACTGAATCTATCATGTGCCTGAGAGAAGCTGCAGCCTATGGTTGCCCTGAGTAACGGTTCCCCCAAGATTCCAATGAATTTATGAAACCCGTCTCGCCCTATTTGAACCTAGTGTCGTGCGTGTAACAAAAGCCTAGTTTTGTTGGTTGGCTCTGTCAGGCACTGTAGTAAGGGCACTAGCAGCAGCTATCTCAGTCATAGCAAATTTAAAGATGTGAATAATGTGTGGGAGCATTGAGCTCAGGACCTTTTTCATACTGACTCCGGGATAGTGATGATTTTGTAAAGGTGTCAGTTGTGTCAGCCAGACCTGGAGATTATCTGTGAACGAATGCATGGTCAGCAAGGCTACAGCATGTTAGAGAGGTGGTAGCTAGAGAGAGCCCCCTTAGGCTGCGTGCCCACGATGCCCACAATGTTTTTTAAGCACTTCCGTAGCAGCAATTCCGCCGTGGAAACGCTTAAAAAACGCTTGGTAGAAGGTCTGCAATGTTCCCCAATGATAATCCGCATTTGCTGAGCACATGCTGGGAAATTTCCGCTGCAGATTATCATTGCGGAAAAATCCGCAGCACTACCATTAATTTTGCGGAATCGCGGCGTTTTAGCCACCATTGACTTGTATTGGACCGCATAACATCCGCATGACTACATGTGCACATGCGGATATTATGCGGTTCAATGCGCAGATGGTACCTGTGTCTGGAGAAGAGGAGACTCCCTTTCAGTCCCGGGTACCATACTACCTGTAGTTAAAAAAGAATTAAAATAAAAAATAAACATATACTCACCTTCTGATGGCCCCCGGTCTCCTTCTCCGGTGTCTTCGGCTGCTCGCGGTGGTAAAAGGACCTTCCATGATGTCATTTAGTCATGTGACCTGTCACATGACTAAATGACGTCATGGAAGGTCCTTTTACACCACCGCGAGCCGCTGAAGACACCGGACGCAACGGAGAAGGAGATCAGGGGCCAGGTGAGTATATGTTTTTTTTTTATTTTTCACCATTTGTATTCTTTTTTTTACTATTGATGCTGCATTTGCAGTATCGTAACTTGGTCACACTATATAAATCCATGCCGTTTGCATGGATTTATAGTGTGACCAAGTTGTCAAGCACTTTTCCAAGTGATGCTAAAATCGCTTAGAAAAGTGCTTCACAACTCGCATGCGAAATCGCATGTTAAAAAAGCTTCACTTACGCTTCTACCTGGCAGAAAAAACGCATGTAAAATCCGCATGCGTTTTTTCTGCCAGAGAGATGCAGAAACGCTCAGGAAAAATCCACAGCATTTCTGCATCATGGGCACATAGCCTTACACTGTTTCACAAGAGTGCAACTAGGGTGCAGTGGTCACAGCGAAACACATGAGCCATGTGGCCCTATATCAGGAAGGTGGAGGTGATGTTATCAGTGTGGGATGATGTTGACAACAGACGCATGCTCAGTAGAGGAGGAACTAGCCCAGACCCTGAAAAGGACATCACTGACGGCTCTTAATTCAGGGAAAGGACAGGCGCTACTGCAATGACGGCAGCCTCTGCTCCCTGATGATGGTTTGTTTGTAAATCCCAGTATGCACTTGGGGTTCTCAAACGAAGCAACGTGAAACAGGAAGAAGATAAAAAAAAAAAATAAAAAAAAGGAGTCAGATAGTCTAGTGAACAATAGGGATTTTTTAAGTAATGTATATTAGAAAAGAGATTAGGTAATGACATTAACCCCTTCACGACCTATGACGTTAATGTACTTCAAAGGTCATGTCCCTGACTTTAATGCAGGCTCATATGCCGAGCTCGGATTTTTCACAGCAGATAATGGCTGATTTAAGCCCAGATTCGGTTGGTCAAGACCCAAACCCCAGTCTTCACCAGTCAAGATGCCGCAGGTCAAGCACCGAAGATCAGACGGTGGTCATTGGATGAAGCAGGACGTCTGCCGTGCTGACGAGAAGACCCAAGTGAACCAGGCCTTTAATTCAAGCGTAGACGAACGGTACAGGGTGTGGGCTGCACTTCAGAAACGAACGAGGGTGGCCAGTGTGAAGAACCCACTAAGTGACTCACATATGAGGCACTTGTGGCTTAGCGGAAAGTACCGGTGTCCCCCGTTAGTGCCAGTATAACAATCAAAGGCGCTTGAAGCGCATATTACAGCTACAAGCCTGGCGCTGGCAGTGACGCTCTTTGAGCTAAAGACATTAATAGTCGTTTAACTGTGAAATGAGACTGCACGCAGATAGAACATAGAGTAAGATATTGCATTTATTACACTGCTTTTATTGTCATTACTGCTAAGATTGTGTTAGTTGTCTCCATATACCTGCATCACCATGTGTTCCTATAGTTAAACGTTCTTTCTGTGGTAGGAAAATAAATAGCTTTGGTTAACTATCCCTGCATCCTCACTATCTGCATCATTACATCTAGATCATTTCACCCGATAAATGAGCATTTAGCTTGTTTATTGTGTGTGATTGGCTGCCTCTTTAGAAGGGACTGAAAGCTGTATTTTAGGTGTAAATGCAGCTTTCAGTCCCCCATACATAAGTCTAAAGTCGGTCGACGCATTCATATCAATAAGTATGCCTTACACTCTAATATGTGTGGTGCCCCTGAGGGTTCAGTCGCCACAGAGGTACTGCATCTCACCCAGAGGTGTGGTATCTCACTCTCAGGTAAGGAAGGAGTACAGCCCGGGACCCTAACACCTGCATCCAACACATCCACTTCAGTAGGGCAGGGCGAGATTGCTCCTACGGGAGTGCACAGTCCCTGGCTGGAGTGGTGGGGAACCTAGCGAGGGGGAACCATGTAGTGGGTGTGAGTGGAGGACGTAGATCAGGGGAGCACTGGTGAGGGAGTGATATAAAAGAGGGAACCATCTTAGAAAGACAAGCCAGTCAGAGGAGGAGAGTGTGTGGAGCAGAGGCTCTGCAGGAGCTCTGCTTCGGAGGCGGGCCTAGTGAGAGGCCCAGGACTGAGAGAGGAGAGGGAGCAGGAGAAAGGCTCCAGGAACAGAAGGGATCCCAGGGGTACGGGCAGTGCTGGAGGCCACCCGTACGCCCGAATCTGCCAGGCGGTGGAGGGATCGAGCCGCAGAGGGGACCGACCCCTAAACTAGTGGAGAACTACAAGGCTCAGCTAGGGACCGGAGGCTGCTGTACTTGCAAGGTGCAGTGGCCACATCCGCAACTATGTCGCCGAAAAGGTGGCCACAGAGGGTCCAGGGGACAGCAGGTCGCCCGACAAGACCCGAGGCTACCGGATTGGGACACTGGTTGCGAGGCACAGGGCAGGAGGGCGAGAGCCAGCGCAGGAAGACGACTGAGGAAGGCACATAGAAAGGGGTCCTGTCAGACACTCTTGAATCACCTGAGGGATTGCTGAACCCCTGCCTGGTGAACGCAGCACGATGAGGGAGGTTGTAGTCCGGACCCTGTAACCGGAGGAACTTATCAACTGTAAGTAAACTCGGAAGACTGCACCCCACTGTCTCTGTGATTATTGCTGCGCCATCAACCCCTGCACTACAACGCCCAGCATAACCTATAACATCTACACTGCCCTGGAGCTGAGTTCTACCTGTGGAGAGCTACACCATCCCTGCTGCACTCACATCAGCTCCAGAGGACCTGCTCCGCAGCAGCGGCTCCCTTAGCCGCATACCACAGGTGGCGTCACGTACTTTATACAATCACTATAAATCCCCAATCAATAACCCTTTTTATTGACCGCCCTGGGTCACAGACCGGGTCACTGCCACTGTAACATCCCCCAGCATCTACCAGCCCGGCACCGGGTACCCCACGGCCCAGTGGGAGCGTCATATGTATGTGTGGCGCCCCTGCGGGTTCAGTCGCCACAGAGGTACTGCATCTCACCCAGAGGTGTGGTATCTCACTCTCAGGTAAGGAAGGAGTACAGCCCGGAATCCTAACACCTGCATTCAACACTACACTACTACAGACCAGCAGGAGGGGCAAAATGCGCTGCTCCTCTGCTGAGCCCTGTCCCTGGCTGGAGTTGGGGGAACCAAAGTAGGGGGAACCATGTAGTGGGTGTGGGTAGAGGAAGCAGTTCAGGGGTGCACAGTAAGGAGCAATATGAAAGAGAGGGTGGAACATTCTAGAGTGAGTGAAGTTCTGAGGGGGTTGAGTCAGAGAGAGAGTCAGAGCAGGAGCTCTGCTCAGGAGGAGGGCCTAGTGAGGAGGCCCAGGAGAAGGAGAAGAGGAAGGAACGGGAGCAGAGGGAAGGCTCCAGGAGTGAAGAAAGGATCCCAGGGGTATGAGCAGTGCTGGAGGCCACCCGTACACCCAAATCTACCAGGCGGTGGAGAGAGCGGGTCGCAGAGGGGACCGGCCCCTAACTAGTGAGAATTGCAATATTCAACTAGGTAACCGGAGGGTGCAGCATTTCAAGTGCTGCAGCCAAAAGCCACATCTATTTCACCGAAAAGGTGGCCATAGAGGACCCAGGGGACAGAGAAAACGTCACCCGACAAGGTCCGCGGTCACTGGATTGCGACACTGGGTGTGAGGTGTAGGAAGACAGCCAGAAGGAACACACAGAAGGGGGTCCTGTTATGTACTCAGGAGGTACCTGAGGGTTTGCTGTACCCCTCCCTGAGTAAGCACAGGACAACGTGGGAAGTTATGATCTGCAGTTGTAACCAGGAGCAAAGTGAGAACTGTGAGTAAATCCGGAAGACGGCACCCCACTGTCTCTGCGACTTATTACTGCGCCATCATTCCCTGCACTACACTTCACAGCAAAAGTGTTTAGGGGTGATAAAGTAAGAATTTTTTTGTTTGTCAGTTAAACTCATTGATGGTGATGTGTGTCGGGGCTCTTTAAATCACTGTAAGCAATAGCAGACACTTGTGCTAATTAGTTTGGCAGGTGTGTCCAATGAAAGGCAAGACTACTTAAGAAGGCTGTCCCACATTATTAAGCAGCCTACATTTTCTGCCAAAATGGGAAAGAAAAAGGATGTGTCGGCTGCTGAGAAGCAACAAATTGTGGAGCGTTTAGGTCAAGGCATGACTACAATCAACATTGCCAAGACACTTCATCGTGATCATCTCACAATCAAGAAGTATGTAGCTGATTCACAGTACACACGTGTGCGTGCTGATAAGGGAAAATTGAGGACTTTCCTACAGGCAATTACGTCAGGTTAAAAGAGCAGTGGCAAAAAAGCCTTGTCATAGCAGCAGACAAGTTTTTGAAGCAGCTGGTGCCTCCAACGTCCCCCGAACAACAAGATGCAGGGTCCTTCAGAGGTTTGCAGCTGTGCGTAAGCCAACCTGTCGACCTCCTCTATCCACTGCACACAAGCAGAAACGGCTCCAGTGGGCCAAACAATATATGAAGACTGACTTCAAAACTGTTTTGTTCACCGATGAGTGCTGTGCAACGCTCAATGGTCCAGATGGATGGAGTGGAGGAGGAGGATGGCTGGTTGATGGACACCCCATGCAAATACGGCTATGGCGCCAACAAGGAGGAGGTGGAGTAATGTTTTGCGCGGGAATCATGGGAAGAGAGATTGTCGGCCCCTTTAGGATCCCTGAAGGGGTAAAGATGAACTCCATAATGTATGTTGAGTTTCTCAAACAGCATTTCCTGCCATGGTTCAAGAAGAAGAACCGTGCATTCCGCAGCAAGATCATTTTCATGCATGATAATGCCCCGTCTCATGCTGCACATAACACATCTGCATCTCTGGCTGCTATGGGCATAAAAGGGGACAAACTTATGGTGTGGCCCCCATGCTCCCCTGACCTCAACCCCATTGAGAACCTCTGGAGCATCATCAAAAGGAGTGTCTATGATGGCGGGAGGCAGTTCACATCTAAGCAACAGCTCTGGGAGGGTATTCTGTCCTCATACAAAACAATTGAAGCAGAAACCAGCCAAAACCTGACAAATTCAATGGACGAGAGAGTTCAAAAGCTCCTTTCGAACAAGGGGTCCTATGTGCAAATGTAACATCACCTAGAATAAAGTTTTGAGTTGAAAACTGTTTGATTTCAGTTTGTAATAACCTGCTAATGCTTATAATTTCAAAAATGACCATTTTTTTGTTCTTTATTAAAATGAAAAGGTTGAAAACGCTGCTGTGCATAATAATTTGGAACATGCATTTTGAGTGCAGTTTGAGTGTTTTATTTTTTTTTAAATATACTGTTATCATAGGCAGTTTGTACAAAAACCTTTCAATTGTACTCTAATAGTTATTTGACTGGAAAATTGCAATGACTGCAATTCATATAGGTAATTTGGGAAAATCTGAGAAAATATTATTTGCATAATAATTTGGAACACAGTGTACAACATCACCATTTCCTACCCTGGAGCTAAGCTCTGCCTGTGGAGAGCTGAACCAACTCTGCTGCACTAACATCAGCTCCAGAGGACCTGCTCCGCAGCGGCGGCTCCCTTTAGCCACATACCACAGGTGGCGTCACGAACATTATATAAAAACTATAAATCCCCTGTAAATATCCCCTTTTATTGACCACCCTGGGTCACGGACCAGGTCACCGCCACTATGACATCTCCCCTAGCAACGACCAGCCCGGCACCAAGTACCCCAGGGCCCATGTGGCGCGTCATATTGGCGCGCCAATCAACTGGTCAGGGAAGATATTATTTGGGCATATACAATTTTGGACTGCCGATCACTTCATTCTCTCTGAGATAAGCTGCTGACAGAGATGTTTGTCAGTTTCTCTCATAGAGAACACAGGAGCACTCGGCCAAGTGAGCGCTTCCGTGTATGGGAGAGACGGCCAAGATGGTTGTCGGCCAAATGATCAACTGAAGCATCATTTGGCCAACAATTCGGTCACAGTTATCAGATTCTAAATAATATTATCAGTAGGTCACACCAAAGGCTAAGCCTGTCCTGTTAACCCTTTCATGACATGCGCCGTACATATACGACGTGTCTTCGCCTTAGATGCAGGCTCCGACGATGAGCCCGCACCTTTCCGGGGACTTGACAGCGGATCTGATCAGCTGTCATGTGCTCCTAACAGCCGTGGGTGGAATCGCGATTCTCTCGTGATTATTAACATGTTAAATGCCGCTGTCAATCTCTGACAGCGGCATTTAAGACGGCTCCGCTGGAAGAGCGTCACAAGACCCGCCCATCGGCGCCCATGTCACATGACTGCGCATCGTCGATGGGTTGGCATGACAACCCGGTGTCTGCAGGAGACCCCTACAGTTGTCATTGCAGGGATGCAAGTGAACATTTTTGCTACATACAGCGCTATGTGTAGCACAGGCGATCGGATGATTGCAGCTTCTAGTCTCCCCAAGGTTTACCCCAAAATGGTATCAATAAAAACATCAGCTCGGTGAGCAAAAAATAAGCCCTCACCCAGCCCCAGAAGCCGAAAAATGGAGACGCTACGGGTCTCAGAAAATGGTGACTTTTTTTTTTTTTTTTAACAAACTTTAGATTTTTTTACCATTTAAATAAAAAAAAAAAAACTATACATGTTTAGTATCTACAAACTCATAATGACCTGGAGAATCATAAAGGCAGGTCAGTTTCAGCATTTAGTGAGCATGGTAAAAGAAAAACCCAGAAAACAACTGTGGAATTTAATTTTTTTTGCAATTTCACCACACTTGGAATTTTTTCCTGTTTTCCAGTACAACCAATGGTGTCGTTCAAAAGTACAACTTGTCCCGCAAAAACAAGCCCTTACACGGCCATATTGACAGAAAATGTAAAAAGTTATGGCTCTGGTAAGAAGAGGAGTAAAAAACAAAAGTGCAAAAACAGAAAAGGGTCGCACCATGAAGGGGTTAAATAGGGAATATGACCTATTTATTCTACCTATTTCTCTACTCCCACATGGGTGACTAGCCGTCTTTGCCTCTCCTGAATTCCTACGCTGGCTAAGTGATAGCAATATGCCAATTTGACCATGATACTTGATTTCTCCCCAATATGATGACAAAATAGATGTCACATCTACAATCCAGGGGAGTAACTATAGGTGCAGGGGTTGCAATAGCACGCGGGCCCTGGAGCCGAGGGGCCTCAAAGGTCCCTTTGGCCCATGTGAAAAGACCATTACTATTGAAGATTTGCAATAACTAGGGGCCCCGTTGGAGCTTTTGCATCAGGGCCCATGAGCTTCAAGTTATGCCACAGCGAGAATCATTCTGACCCATGTTCACAACACATTCAAAGCCATGTAAATCTGCAATAACATATCCAGCAAATAATCATTATCACACAATAAGTGCAACATAACGCATGCAATATCTCCCATGGGGAAAAGAACAACGGCCCCTGCAGCCTAAAAAATCCCTAGTATGTAATATACAGTGAGCCCCAAGTATAACAATGTGTGCAGAAAATAAGAAGAGCAATAGTTTGTAGATATAATGGAAGTAGGAAGCGTAATACTAATTATGAACCTATCCTAGTGATGCAGTTAGTATTATTTAGACGATATGAATCATGACGAGGGTTTATATAAATTGGGCAAAAAATAAACATTTAAGTCTCTTCTACATGTTTGATGCCTACCTGCTATATCATTTCTTCAGTGTCTGCTGCTTTTGACTTTTGATTTCTTAGGAAAAACTTATGGTCAGTGACCTCCTGTGTAATCAGTGGCTCCGTCCCTCCTTTCAGTACTGCAGCTCTGTGAACTCGGATTGGAACAGAGCCCTAAAAGATACAGTTACCAGAGTTCATAAATCCATACCCAAACCAGACTCTCTCTTAAAGAAGTTGTCCACTACTTGGACAACTCCTTCACCCCCACGCTTGGCCCCAATAAAATAAGAAAGCTTATACTCACCTATACTCAGGCGTTTTAATTTTATTATGGCCAAACATTTAGATCAAGAAGGGGTTGTCCAACATCCCCTTTAATGCAGACTCCTGACCACAATCCTCTGTAATACAAACCCCAGACTTCCT